>NC_133452.1:147319172-147384172 GCF_048565385.1 Saimiri boliviensis
ATTTTTTAAAAACGAGTACCTGTTAAACCCATTCATATGGCTTTTTTTTTTTTTTTTCCTGAGACAGAGTCTTGCTTTGTCGCCTAGGCTGGAGTGCAGTGGCGTGATCTTGGCTCACTGCAATCTCTGCCTCATGGGTTCAAGTGATTCTCTGCCTCAGCCTCTCGAGTAGCTGGGATTACAGGCACCCACTACCACGCCCGGCTAATTTTTATATTCTTAGTAGAGATGGGGTTTCACCAAGTTGGTCAGGTTGGTCTCGAACTCTTGACCTGGTGATCCACCTGCCTCAGCCTCCCAAAGTGCTGGAATTACAGGTGTGAGCCACCACGCCTGGCCCAGCATCCTTTAAAATAGTGTCTATGGAGCCAGAGAGAGCATCTGGAAAAAGAGCTAATGCATGCTGGGCTTAGCACTTAGGTGGATAGGTTGACAGGTGCGGCAAACCACCATGACACACATTTACCTATGTAACAAACCTACACATCCTGCATATGTACCCTGGAACTTAAAATAAAAGAAAAAATATTGAAAAAAATAATACTGTCTGTAGTAGGGAGCAGATAGTAATATCTGCTCAGAATGGTCTCTCTAAGAATGGATCCCCAAGAACAGAAACTAGGACAAGGTACATGTAACTTGCTTGTGGCCACTGCTCAGAACACCTATTCTTCCCTTCTTCAGGCCTCCCTCTTCTATGCAAAATATTCTAGAACACTGTCAGTTCACAGTGATTGCTCTCTTTTCTCTGATATTTAAATGAAAAATCAGCAATCTGTGAACTATGGCAACAATATACTAGTCTTTTGGTCTCATATGTAGCGTGACTTCACTCCTTCCATGACTAATCTATGAAATGAGACTCTTCATGGTAGTCCCGCTGGTCTTTTAATTATTTCATGCAATGACTCAGTCATGTTGTGATGATCAAATATTACAGACTAAAGTATTTTGAAAAAATGTAAAATATGTTAGAAATGTGAAGCAGTGGGTTAATTTCAAAAGAAGAAAAAACTAAACCCTTTATTAGATCTAGCAATGTAGCCTTCCGATTCTAACTGCATGTAGATCAATGTAACTTCTCATTTTATATATATGTATACATATGTGTATTTATGTACACACACATAGTATATAATTATCTTGCTCTGTTTGTTGCACCTGACCTCATCTTTCTTTTTTTTTGAGATGGAGTCTCGTGCTGTCACCCATGTTGGAGTGCAGTGGCACCATCTCAGCTAACTGCAACCTCTGCCTCCCAGGTTCAAGTGATTCTCCTTCCTCAGCCTCCTGAGTAGCTGGGACTACAGGTGCAAGCCACCGTGCCTGCTGATTTTTGTAGTTTTAGTAGAGACAGGGTTCCACCAAGTTGGCCAGGATGGTCTTGATCTCCTGACCTCATGATCCACCTGCCTCACTTCCCAAAGTGCTGGGATTACAGGTGTGAGCCACCGCGCCTGGCCACACCTGACCATATCTTACCATTCCAACCAGATTATAAGCTCTTATAGGCTGTGAACCATATTTCTCTTATGTCCCTCTACACACACAGCACACTTCTGATTATAGGGTTCAATCAGCATAGGTTCCCATTTATTGACTGATGGGGGTAACTATTAATGGCAGTATTCATTTCTGCACCATCAATCATTTTCTAGAAAGCTACTGTTATTTTGTGGTAGCTTTGGGCAATTTGTTCTAGCCATTATTGGTGACACTGACATGTGCAAAGTAACAGGCAGATCACTGGCACCATAGAACCCACGGAATCTGGGGGCATTGTGGGTTCTAATTGGTTTAAAATTTACCAGCTGGTTTATCCTCATTTATGTTCAATGAGTGGCAAAACTAACAATATTTCTTTTAAGTGTGCTTGGAGGCAGTACAGACTTAGGGAAAACATTCCCTACAGTGTTCCATCTGCTGCCCTCTATGTAGCAAGCAAAAGCAACAATTTTATTATTGAAGGATATGAATGGCTTACCAGTTAGCTTGCCTGTGTGAAAACATGGAACATAGCGTCCTTCAGTTGCACAGGAGCTCTCCTGACCATGGTGCTAAGCTCAGAGCATAGGGGGTTAAAAGCTTAGGTTTTTCCTCAGTCACCATTTGGAAGTACACAATGCAAGTCAACCATCGTTTAATTTATTTTGCTTTGTTAGATGGCGGTGTTAATTAATTTTGCTTTGTCGCCTTGCTTTCTTCTTGATAACATCATTCTTTTTAATAGCAATGGAACCTTGCAAATGTCAAGCAGCCTGCCCCAATCACAACAGGCTGCAACATAAAAACACATTAGAGTTTGGAGGAACCACAAATAACTACTTTAGGGAAAAAAATGTAATAGCTGTAATTATGTTGTGCCTGCCAGTGAACTGCCCTCCTCCTTTCTCTCTCTCTCTCTCTCTCTCTCTCTCTCTCTCTCTCTTTTCCAGTGTCCTTAATGGATTTTTATTGAACCAAAAAAATCAGTATCTGTTGTCAAATACTTGGCGGTGTCTGCCATGTAGGCAGGCAGCTCTTTCTATGCAAGTTGACCCACCTGCTACATTGGTGCACTCTTTGATATCCTATGTTCTCTGACTTTCTATGCTGGATCTGTTTCATCGACCTGCTTCTTGAAACATTTTGTAGGGTCTCCATAACTTCCAAATTATTTTTTGTTGAAGGTTAGAGTCTGCTTGTATCCTCAAACCACACCCCCCTCCCCCCCACCCCGCCCACAGCCTGAGATTAGCATCAGGGCTAACATGAACTTTCCTATCCGCGTAAGGAAATCTAACAAGGTCTTGTGCACCTAGCATGTTCCGAGTCTTCAGTTTGTCAAACTGGAAGGGAAAGAGAACGATTTATTGCTTCATGCCCTCATCTCCAGAGATTTCAAGCTGTTCCCCAGCTTCATGAAACCAGCCTGGCTTTCTATCCCCAGGGTTTCTAAAAGGTGACAATTAAATTAAATTAGTAAAGGGAGTTGTGGTCCCTGGGATGTGGCTGGGTAGCATCAGTCTGATGGTTGCTGTAGACTTCTTGTTGAGTGTTGGTGAATTAAAACAGTAGCTGTGATCACAAAGAACGTCAAACTAACTATATTTATTTTAGGAAATCCTCTGGATTTCACAGACAGACATACAGAATCATCAAGTTTTAAAACAGGGGTCCATCTGAAAGGACCTCAAGTCTATGACAGCTACTTAAATGGGAGGAACCTGAAACAGAGAAAGAAGAATGCGTCTGCATAACACAGCCATTGTGAAAAGGTGCATACTGCGGAAAGGCTTGTTTTTGAGTCAGATGGAGTTAGGGGGCTTTTCCTTGAGAGTTGAGTGATGTTTAGCAAAGTTCTTAAGATTCTCTGATGTTCAGCTTCTTTATTCATAAATGGAAACACTTACTTTGGGAAACCCCTTTGAGGGTCACAAATTACAAGCCCTAGAATAAATTGATGTAGCTATCATAACTCTAGGTGAGAGGGAGACCCTCTCCCCTTCTCCCTCCTCCCAGGCCCCCACCTCATCCCTCCAGTTGAGAAGGAGGGTAAAGAGAGATAAAATACCAAAGAACTGGAATCTGTGGTAAAGCCGCTTGCTAACGCCACTAACCAAGCCATCATGAAGCCCAAGGACTGGAAAGATAATTCCCTTTTTGGCTCCCAGTGTCTCTGCTATCTATAAGCCTTGAAAGAGTTGCAAAGAATGTATCACTACCAGCCAGAGACTGGCACTGGGTCATGCCCTCCACGTTTTCAGGTCCCCTCCTGGAAATAACTCTGCCAACTAATAATTTACTGTCTTTGTCGTGTCTCTGTTAGTCCCTTCCCCTGCCTATTCCCACATGTACCGCATATGAATTAGCAAATCAATGAAAGCAAAAGAATGTAAGGTCAGCTGCCCGGCCAATGGGCAATAACACAGTTTCACCTCTGCTCCCCCTTTAGAGTTGTAAGCCCTTAGAAAGGAAAGAAGCTGCTTCTTGGGGAGCTTGGTTAAGACATTACCCAATTGTAGCTCCCAGCTGAATAAAAAGCCACTTCCTTTCTCAGTTTGGCGTTCAAGAGGTTCATGTCCCACCAATCCTGCTACATTGGCAGATGATTGTTCATTCATTTATTGCATATATGTGTGTATGTGTGCATGTGTGTGTGCATGTGTGTATGTGTATATATCTGTATATTATGTGCATGTTAGGTGCTGGGAACGTCATGAAGTGACCAAGACAAGCTTAGCCATTCCTTTATAAAGCTCATCTAGTTGGAATGCCTTGGTAAGTTTCATGAAAAAACATAATGCATCTGTCCCTATCTCGCTCTGGCTGGGACTTCCTCATAAGAAAGCTCAAGGCATGTTGGAGCAGCGAAATAGTGAGCTCACTGGGTGGAGAAGAGGGTTTTATTCACAAGTGCTGGAGAGAGATGCCATCATAAATGTAGACCCATCTGTAAGGATCTTGGCTTTCATCTTAACCATTAGGTAACGAGAAGCAGGAAGCCATTCAAAGGTTTTGAGCAGTGGAATGACATGATCAACCCAGCGCTGCAGGAGTCTTCTGGGAATCAGATGAAGTAAATATTAATAGCAGATGGGAAGATATTAGAGACAGCAAAATGCAGGCAGTTTGTGTTATGAGCAAAGTGTGGAGATGGTAGGGAGCCATGAGTTGGGAAGTACAGTGTTATTATCCAGTAAGCAATTGAGAGGACACCCAGTAGAACAGACCAAATTATTTTTTTCTGAATCAGACTGAAGTGATGTCAAATCCTTGCTCTGCCTTTGCTTATTCTTGAGGCTGGGAAAATAACTTGCCTTCTTGGTCCTCTTTGCTATACCTACAAGGGAGTACCTAAGGCAAGTGTCCTGAGACGAGACAGTAGGATGTGTCATGCACTCAGAACAGTGCCTGCCATGCACTAAGCTGCAAACCAGTGCTGGCTCTTATTATCCTTGAAGTCGTTACAATGTTCAAACACCCACTTGCGTCTTTTCATTTCATCAGTAGGGCTATTCTGTTTTTTCCCTCATTTTTGAGAAAGGAAACACAGAAATATAGAAGGATTACATAATTTACACGAAGTCCTGCAGCTAGTAAGCACTGATACCCAGATTCAAATCTGGTTTTTCAATTTTCCAAGCCCTAACACTGCCTTTTTGTTTCCATTAAGAAACAACCAAGGTGTATTAAAGGTTCAGAACATAAAGAGGAAAATAATGAATCAAATTTTTTAAAAAAGCAAATTTCAGGTTTCATAAATACCAAGCTAAAGGGAGCCTAAGTAGTCAATAACTGATGGGTGTTAGCCTTCCATGTAAAGTCAATCATCCTGACACCTGTACCAGAACATGCTCTGAAAAGGACAGCCTATCACATCAGCAGAGAACTAGAGAATCTTCAGTGACTCCCTCCAGCTTTTGGACAAAGGCCTAATCAACTAAATTTGCCTCTTGAAGTCCTCATCTTGGTCCTGACCTATGTTTATAGCTCTACCTTCTAATCACTTCCTTGCAATACGATTTGGAGTAGACCATTTCTTACATCACTGAAATCTTAAACTGCTTCTTCATGCTGACCCATATTCATCTCTCTGCGTTTCTGATACATGGAGGCGGTGGGGGGGGGATCAAGGGAGTGGTATCTGGAACTTGATTTCTGAGGTTCATTCACATCCTGGCTCTGCACCTCCTGCCCATGGAACACAACCACTACATTCTTCAACTGCCTTATCTGTAGGGGGAATTTAAATAATGCAATCTCATAGGGTCATTTTGAGATTAAAAGTCACCATTCGTGAAAATCACTTAAGAGAATTCCAGATATATCACAGGAAGTCTGGCAATGTTTGTTCCTCTTATTAACATTGGCCTTTTTTCAAAGTCCAGAGCAAAAATCCTCTCCTTTGAAAGGCCATACTTGACCATTACAATCTACAGAATCATCTGTACCGCTGGATTTTCTCTGATTTTCACAGAAGCTACTTGGCATTTTTAACATATCTTAGATTATCATCTAATCATTTACCTGTGTGTGTGTCTGTGTATGTGTGTATGTGGTTTCTTAATTAGATTATAAGCTACTTGAGAGTGGAATGCATTCAAATAGTTTTCTCCAACTCTTAGTGTAATTAATATAATCCTTTTCAAATAGTAAGCTCTCGATGCATATTTGTAGACTGGGACATTTAAAAATGTTTGGATAGATAGCCATAGTGATAGTACAAATTATTTCATCAGTTGTAAGCAAAAATAATAAATAACCACTAAGCTGGAGACTCAGAGGGAGGCTACTCATAAGTAAATTAAGGGGCATTTTCAATTTCCCCATGTTTGGTTTACCTGAGTCTAGCATTTGAATGGCAGCCTCAGATTCTAGACAGACCATTCTAGGTGAAGTAGAGACAAACACTACATGTGTTTGACAATTGCGTTATCTTAGATAAACTTTGGAGGGCAGCCACCATATCTTCCTCCACTCACCTTTTTAATATCCTAAAGAAATCTATTCTTAATAATCAATTGGAATTAAAGAGGAGCACAGTCATTTCAAATTAAATATCTTAATTAAACGCACATCTGAGAACCTTAATTTAACATATTACCTAAAGCTCTATGCTCTCAAGACATCTTAATTTACACTGTGTTCTTTCACTTCAGGCAGTAAATGGAGCAAGGATCTCCTTGTATTCTTAATGGAGATTAAAATTTCTATTACACAACAATATCACACATGCAAGCAGTCTTCATTTATTTTCAAGTATACATTGTTTATCCAAGGCAGGTCATTAAGACTTTTTTTTAAAAAAAACATTTGAGGCATTCAAGCCAAGCAATCATAAACAAACAAAAGAGTATGCATTACGATGATAGATTCAAGGATAATTAATGATGATTAAGTTTAACTGGAGTTAATTCACCTTAAAACTCCAGTGAAACTAAAAAACAATTCTATTTCTCTTTGAGACAAAAAAAGACTCTTTTGCTGTGGGCCAGAAATACAGATAATAAAATAATATAGGAAGACATACTAAATTGCATATTTTCAGCTTTTTGTAAAGTTAACTTTATATTTGCATGCTAACTTTAAAAAGCAAAGAAAAAACCTTTTTCACATATAATTAAAAATAAGTATGCAAGACATTTGCTTCCTATTGGCTAAAATTTCCTTTTTTCCCCCTTACTCTTTCTTTCCTTCCCTCCCTCCTTCCTTCCGCTTTCTTTTCTTCTTTCCTTCCTCTTTTTTCTTCCTTCCTTCCATCCTTCCTGATGAACCACTTACTCTAGAAATCATTCAGTAAATCATTTTGATATAATTTCCACTGCTTTGGCAATAGAAAATTTTATTGTATTTTTTATTGAAAGTAGTTAGAGAAAGTGGAGAATCAAGGAAATTAAAGATTATGCTCAAGTATAAGAAGTTAAATGATTTGAAAGAACATTCTGACAACCAGTCCTGCCACCTCCATTGGGCCAATAAGACATTCCTGGGTGTCTCGTGTGAGAACACCAGGAAACAAATAGAAAGTGATAAAGAAAAGTCCTCAGACATTGCCATAGACAAATGTACTAAAATAACAAAAAAGCAAAAAATGTAGAAATATTCATATGCATACGTTCTCACATAATGAATGCCATTTCTGGTATTATTGCAGACACATTTTATCCTTAGCATAAAATGATAAAGAATATGATCTGAGAACCTGAAGGTGTAGGGTGCATGCAATAGAGAATTAAAATGTTTAAATAAATACCTAGAAACTATTTTCACCTATTTTAAATATTTTCCAATTTTCTTCAGATGTCACACCACGCAATTCATTTAGATAGACTGGTTTGCCTAATGTTTATGCAGTTGGATGATGGGTTCTTTTTCCTCAGTGTTACCCTGAACCTTTAAAAAGGATTATATCCTACCAGCAAGCTAAGAATGATGTTTAAACATGGCTTTCTCAGCATTTATCTCGGAGTGATTGAATTTGAGTATCTCCCAGGAATAAAATATTTGATCAGAAAACTTTGGAATTACGCTTCAAATGCAGAAACATTTCTTGCAGCCAATGGGAGACACGAAATTGCTAAGAACAGGTGCACGATGTCCTTGAGAAGAATATGTATTGCCAGTAGCCAAAATATCCCATAATATGAAAACTGGAAATGGACCTCTCATTGACTAGGCTGGAGTAATTTCTGATGCCCAGCTTGGAAGGCCTTCATTTGGTTTTAGATCCTATAATATTTGTCACCCTCGAATATCCACCCCCTATTCTATTTCCCTCAGGAAGAGTGCAGCCCAATGCCATATAAAACACGACGCTAATACTTCTTGAAAATGACCGATGAATTGCATCTCTTAATAGGCTGAAAATAATCAATGGGGCATGAAAGGTGCCATGCCAGAGCTGCCTGACAACGCCAATACTAAAACAATCCTACAGCACAGGCAGAATGAGGAATGCACCCGAATTGACCAAGTTCTCTTTGGTAATCAGTTAAGTGATATTAGTACACATTTCTCAAATAAAAATCATTACCTATCATTGAAAACTCCCATCGTGAATTAGGTTGTTATTTGTCTAGCACAAAGCATCACGCAAAATAACTGCCCTTTGTCACGAATGACGAACACTTCCTCCATAAAAGAAGATACGGCTCTCTGGAAATCCTAAAACATTTTTCCTTTAAGAGGGTACTCCAGACTAATTTGTGGAATGATGAGGTCGTTGGTCTTGGGCCTTTGCTCACTTTTTATTTCTCTTCTTTAATCTCATTCTCTTCATTTTCTTTATTACTAAGAGGGAGGCAAACTCACAAAAAACCTGTTATCTATTATCCTTGTTCCAAATTTTGCTGGTTCTCAGTCCCCAGGGTTTGAAGTCAATATGTTTGGTAATGACTTTTTACAAAGAAAAAGGAAAGGGAACAGAGATTGGATTTCAAGTGTTATGATAAATGCATATCTGAACTTTCAGCTGATTTGGCTTGAACTCAGCATCAATTGTATAGAAAGGCATATAGTCTGAGAAACTGAAATCAGACAGAACACTAAATAAAATGCCATTTTTCTTTCTATTCCTCTCTCTCTCTCTCTTTCAGATTCTCTCTCTCTCTCCATGTATGCACATGTGCACGCACACACACACACACACACACACACACACACACACACATACACACATTTGTCCCTAATCTGATGGCAAAAAAACTCAGGGAGCTACTTAAGTATGTTGTAAACAAAGTGCGGTGGATGAAAGAGTTTTCTATCAGTTCGAGAAGCCAGAATTCATATAGCTCATGCTTTTTTATCCCCTTTCATTGATGTACTAATCGGTTTCAAATTAGCTTTATTGCTTGCATTTTGTTGGCATATCAGGGTGAAAATATATGTAGAAGAGTGTTCTGTCTTTAAAAAAGATGCTAAAATGTGTTGAAACCCCTATTGGCAAAAGGAACTCTAAATGCAATGTGTTTTAGAAATACGCAATCCAATAAAACAATTAATTTGTTTTGTGTAAGCCCTATGTAATAAGGGGATTAACTGATAGTATCTCTTAAAAAGAAAAAATAAAATATGAAAAGTATCAGTTTCACCCGTTCCTGCTTGTGAATAAAACGGCTTTTGAGGAAAACTCAGGAAATATTATTGTATTTCAAAATTAAAGTGTAGATCTTCTTTTCCTTCCCCAACTATTTCCAAGTATTTTATTCTTTCTTTTCTGGAGGATATGTTTGTGTGTGTGTGTGTGTGTGTGTGTGTGCGCGCGCGCGCATATGTATATGTGCTTGTGTGTGTGTGTGTGTGTATGTGTGTGTAAACATGTGCATAATTATGTGAATTATTTTGTTTTTTCTTCTTTGGAAACCAAAGTTCTCCAGTTGTTAGAACAGCTTGGGTTTTAGCATCTTTGGTGCCTCGTCAGAGCCAACAAGTTCATGTCCATACTGGAATATTCCCATATTGGTTGGATTTCATATTTGCACCTCAGATGTAAAAAGCACAGTGTTTTCCAGGAAGGCACAGATAAAGGGACCCATGGATCAGCTGGCCTAGCTCTGGAGAGACATGACCCTTAGCAGCGTAGTTGCCTGCTATCTCCAGCGCTTCAGGGAACTCTTGCAGCATCCCACAACCCTTGAGTTCTCTGGGGTTGTAAACCCGAAAGAGGGTGTAGGGTGGCTGTTTTTCCATCTGAGTGCGAATAGTGGTTTGGCTCCCAAAAGTTAGGTATTCTGTGCTAGAACTGAGGTTCTGTCCCCCAAAGCTGACACCTGACAATGTGTGTCTGATGCAGGTGCTCAGTGGTGCATGCTCTGAAAACAGGGATCATCTGTTCAGCAGCTCGTCCCACAGACCTGTTTCTGCTTTAGTGGGAATATTTGGAGGCACAGCTCAATGTATGCACTGACAAAGTAGATCAGATCAGAGAAAAAATATCATCTCAAGTTGCTAGATATACTTGAAAAGAGAAAGCAAAACACCATTTCATCCAGGCATTTGGCAGATGTCTCTTCTCTGGTCTGAAAGCAAACTAGAGCAGAGCTGTGACATGAAAGGCCCTTAAGCTCCTGCCGAAGATTTGTTATTAATTAAAAATTCAGCAAGGGAAATCTCAGGTTCTTTAAAGCAATGCTTTCTCTTTTTCCCCATATGAGGATGAACTGATAAATTCTATTTTATGATACTCATATCGATGGTTTGGGAGAACGAATTAATTGTTGGGGGAACAAAGTGGGTAAGTGAACACAGAAAAAAAGTCTTACCAAAAGAACAATTAAATGAGATAGGTCATATGATCAGGGTTGAATATACTCCTGGTGATTCTCCAGGTTCCTTTCTCTCAGTAGGAGGGAACTCGGGGAAGGCGCTACTTTCCCAAGGATTATTATTTAAGTCTACAAGCGTATTGAAGAGTTGACGGTCTGGAAATCAAAATTTGAGTGATTATTAGGGAATTAAGATTTCCTTCAGCTAGCCCTTGTCATAATTCAAATTGCCTCATGGTTCTAGTAAGTCAAATTCCAGTAGTTCTCATTTGCTTAATTCAGTTTAGTGCTTTGCAACAGACTTGTCAATCCTAGAATTTTTTGGTAGTATAATGAAGAGAATTGAAAGATCCAAAACAACAATAAAGTAAATCAGTAATATTTACAATGCAGTCACTACTAAAGTAAAATCATGTTTCCTGTGATCAACAGATCATCAATAGCCACGGTATGTTTTCCCTTTGTCCAAGTTCAGCACTTTATGAGTTTCAGTAGAAACTTTTAATAACCTAATCATGACATTTTAAACTTCAGGATGTCAGGTTGTAGGTTCCAAGGTGAACATGCTTTCTTTGGTGCCAGTTTAGTTTCAGAATTTTGGCCTGCCTGGGTCATATAACAAATGCAACCCCAATACTTTCTTTTATCATGCTGACAAAGTTGTATCAAAAATAAAGTTTTAGGCTGAGCATGGTGGCTCATGCCTGTAATCCCAGCACTTTGAGAGGCTGAGGTGGGTGGATCGCCTGAGATCAGGAGTTCAAGACCAGCCTGGTCAACATGGTAAAACCCATTCTCTACTAAAAAATAAATAAAATAAAATAAAATAAGATAAAATTTTATACACTGATGGGTTTATGAGGTAGATGTGGAATACTAACATATCCCTGCTTACAGAGAAGTCTAAAGTACTTAATGAATGCACAACATGATTCATGTGGATGGTAATTCTGTCTACACTGCCAACACTTGTGCATATCTGCTGTAGAGGGACAGAAGCACATTAAAAAAGGGAAAGGTATGAAATTAGGACATGTCCTCTTTGAGAGAAGAAGGGAGAGAGAGGAGATAAGAAATTAGAAGGAGCTGAATCCAGCAACAACTAGGATGCAAAGAAGACAATTTTTGTGCCTTCCAGCCTTGGACAGTGGAAAAATGCTGAGATTACAGGTAGAGGCAGATTTGGCAAAGGTTATGGATTTGGGTTTTGAAGAATTGACAGCTGAGTTTATCTGAAAAACAAGTGGTGAGAAGTAAAAGCACTTTCTAAATTTTTCTGTTAATAATTCTGAACAAAGTGCCATGGCTAACCAACAGAAAATTTTATAGAATTTTATCTAAAACTTGTCAAAAAGTACGCAACACAGTTGTGTCTTCATTGGTCTGGAATTCTGCAAAGTGTAGTCTGGAAGTCTTTCTCCCACTTTTGTGTTCCAGGCATACAATTTCCTTTTCTTTAGGCAAATAGTGTTAGGAGTTGTGTGTGTGCGTGCATGCATGTGTGTGTGGATGTGTGCATGTGTGTGCATGCTTTTAGACAGTATACGAATGGAGCAATTATGTATATGTTTTTGTTTCATTTTCTACATGAATTGCAGCATGCTATAATTACTATTTTGTAGTTGGCTTTCTTCATTTCTACTTCTCTTTCTGAGTTTATGTGCCTGTTTTATATATGTTTTTAAGATACTACTAATCTTTTGTAAGATAAGATATTAAAATATCTAATCTCTAATGGAGAAATTTTAGAACTTCCAGCATTTGGATGCAAAAATACATTTAATCCACATTTACCTCCTATTTGCTTTCTAATTACCCTGTCTTGAATGACTATCCATAGACTTAAGCAGATGAAATAAAACGGTGGTTGAGAACATGGGCTGTAGATCTAATTAGCCATGGTAGATCAGCCTGGGATGTGTGCTGCTCCAATCACCCAAGAAAACCTGCCGTGAGGACTGAAGTAAGCTCGCAGCCTCCAACTACAGTGCTTTTGGATAACTGCAGCACATGCAAACTGAGGCTATGCTTCCCTTGGGCAGCTTAGCCAATGCCTAACCATGACAGCATACTGGCAGCCGGCCATTCTTGCTCAACATAGAACCCATCCAAAAGCAATCTTTGAGCTGGACCTTCCATTGGGCTGACTGAGACCTTTTCCAAGCTATGTCATATAGTCTGAGACTGCTTCTACCCTGTCCTTTTGAGGGAATGTGTTCTCTTTCCCGGTCCACAAGGGGGCGCGGTTTCTAGAACAAAAACTTCACAGCATCATATTTTCTCCCCCTCCCATCTGTCTTCATTCTGGAAATGTAATGGTTTATGTTTAAATTTTGCAGACTCAGGAAGAAACCAAGAGTCAACCACTCCAGCGGAAGTTCTAAGGAACTCCTTTCATTGGCCTGGGGTCTAGAGAAGGTGGGGGTTCCTCCCAGGTTAAAAGTCCCCTTCTTCCACATGCCTTTGGACTCCATGTTTGGATCCCCTTCCATGAACACTCTCGTGGAAGTGTTTTTCTCTCTCCTGGATTTCCCCTCTGGAGTCCCCTTCCACACTCTCTGATGGAAGCCTGTCTTTCCCTCCTAAACTCCATCTCTCTCTGTATTCCCTTCCACTCAGTGTGGGAGCTTCTTTCCTCTCCTGGATTCCATCTTTCTGGATTCTCTCACTCAGTGTGAGACGAGCTTTCCTTCTCTAGTTTTCCCTTTCTGGGAACCCTTCTCACTGAGTGTAAGAGCGGCTTTTCTTTCTCTCACTCGATGCGAGAATTAGCTGTTTCTCCCTCCTTCTTTTTCTCTCTCTGAATATATCACTTTCTACAAACACTTTTGACTCCAGCATTTGCTGTGCACTGCGTGGTGATCCCCTCTCTCATTCTTGAGAGGGCAGGAGACCAAGAACCTGGATAAACATCCTCTCAGGGGAGCTGAGTGCACCCTGAACCCCTGAACCCCAATAGTACACTTTCTCATACCTGCTTACCTTTTGCAGGTATCAGACCAGCACCTCTTGTCTTTAGACTCTTTGAACCTACTCTTCCCCCCTTCCTCTTTATCTTTCACAGGCATCACCTCCAATGAATATCTTGCACTTCTGCTTTGCTGGCATCTGCTTCCTAGAGGATGCACACTGACACACATGGCTCTTATATGTCCCAGTCTTATGAGCATGAGAATTTTTCTTAATTTCTTTCTTCTCATCACTTATTTTTATTATTATAGAAGTAATCCATACATAGAAACTCAAAAAATAAATTCTTAACCAATTTTACTGGAGAACCTTCTCAATTTATCTAAAAAATAGTAAGAGATAAAATTCTGATTTCTTATATGTTGGGAAAAGTTTCATTTGGATGTTACATTTGATTGTTAGTTCTCCTGGCTACAGAATTTTAGGACAAATTCATTTCCTACGAATTTGAAGACATTGCCTTCTAGTAAATATCACTATTGAAACATGATAATTTGAAATTCAGTCCTTTATAGATAAGCTATATTTACTTTTTAGAACTTTGAAGCCTTTTTAATACAGCATGGGCTTAAAAATTGTACTGGAATATGTCCAGGGATGGATCTATTTTTTTTAAATCCTGCTGAGCACTCAGTCACCATACTTACTCTTAAGACTAATTCATAGCTGTCATCAACTCTGGGAAATTTTCCTTTATTATTTCTTTGATTATTTACACCACTTTATTGTCTTTCTCCTCTCTTTCATTTCTATTATAAAAATTTTAAACTTTTTGAATACTAATCTATGTGTCTCTCATATTTTTACAAAATTATTTTCAATTATTCTCTATTTTACATATTTCCTCAAATTCTATTGACTTTTTAAAATGTATATTTCTAGTTCCTAAGAATTCTGTCATCTTTTGCTGCTGATTGTTTCTTTTTAATAAAAGCTTTTTGTGTTTCATAGATGTAATAGTTTATCATCTCAATAGGGAGTCATGACTTAGATGTGATAATGGGTATACTTGGGTGATACATATATAAAGTTTATATATACACAGATATATAAGGTATACCCATTATATATCTGTATATATATATATATATATATATATATATATATGCATATTTAATTGGACTCATGTTTTCCTATCACTTTTATTAAACCTCTTTCTTAGGTAATCTTTAAAATTCATAGCCTGATAATGTCTACCTAAAATTAAATATTCAACTATTTTCCAAGGCTTCTTGGTAGTATTCTTCTAACCTGGGTTTCACTTGCTGCATACGTTCATACTTTTCTCTCCCATGACTATAACTCCTTTGCATACAAATCTACTTATATTTTAATAACCTAAGATAATATTTCCTCAAAAAACTTCACCCACTCAGTGCTCGTTTTTTCCATGAATGATTAATGATGATAATTTATATAAAATTCTACTGAAAAGCACATTAAATAACAACATTGCCAGCACAGCCGCCACATATCTCATTACACTGGAAAGCAGTACTTAGAATAAATGCTGCTACTTTAACCAATTGCAAATCATCAAAGTTGCATCTGTGAGAACATGGATAGTTAGAAAAAAAAGTATTTTAATGGATATATGCACTGGCAATATTATCTTTATTTCATATAAGAAGTATAAAGTAGTCATTGAAAGTTCTCATTCTAGAAACAGCAGACTGGATTCTGATCCTAATTCAACTGTCTGCTCTTGGGCAAACTAACTTTTCTGAGCCTGTTTTCTCACAGAGTTGGTATGAGAATTACTTATAATACATGTGAAGTGCTTAGTATAGTGCCTGATAATGGTAAGCATTCAAAAATATTAGTCACTATGAATGATGAGCAGATTGGCAACCTCTCAAATAAAAAATATTTATCTCTTTCCTCCCAAAATGATGGTGCCTTTTCTTTCTTGTGAGTATGTTGCATTTTATTGTTACATCTAGAATACTTCTTACTCTATCCAGTCTTTGTGTATACAGAGTTATTTTTCTGATTTCCCGACTATGCTGTTAGAACCAGGAAACCAAGAATTGTCATCCTTATTGCCCAGTGTGACTAGCAGGGACCTTGCATATTGTACTGCATCCAATGAACAAATGGTGGAGGTACAGAAGGGTGGGGATATGGTTTGATAGCCATATCCAACCTATCCTTCTATGCCAACACATCCTTCTATTAGGAAAAGGAGAATACTGGTAAATAAAAGGAGAAGCACCTCAAGAATAAGGAGTCGCCTTGGAATCATGAGTGGCAAAGTCAAAAGAAAAGGTGCTTCATGTAGATTGAGTAAATGAGGTTAAGCATTTCAACGGTATAAACACTCTTAACTGACATATGCCAGTTACTCTATATTCTCTAAGTACTCTAAGATATTCGTTTCTCTGAGCAGCAGTAGAATAAAAATAAACTGAGTGAAATGAAGACGGTCAGGGAATGGGCAGAGCTTTACATCACAGAATGAAGATCTTGCCCTTGATAGTAATCACTTCTGGTAACGATTTTATCAGACAGTGGGCCCCCTTCAGGAAGTAATGTGCATCTTTCCCAGGTAACCCTGGGTAAATGGATCCATCCAACTAGTGCCTGTCGGATCGAACAGGTACATGGTGGCCATCAGTAGTTTTTTTTTCCCAGCCCTATAGCTAAAACTCTGAGCTTCCACAAGAAGTGCAAGAGATGATGAAGCAAGTCCAGGGAGGCATGGGTTAGACTCGCTAAAGTGAGAGAGGAAGGCTTAGATCCGCAGTTACGTGGATGAAAATTCTACAAACCAGTATGACTTATTATAGAACTACAACTTCCTTGCTGTGATTTGAGTCCAATTCTAAACTCATGAGAATCAGCAAGTATTATCTTAGTCTTTAATGTGTTTCAAGTCCAGCCTTTTTCATATTTCCATGTTACTACCATTCTGATGCTCATTAGCACTTTCATCAAAGAAATGAAACTGAAAGGGTGCAATATGAATCCAGAATTTTTCACATGTGTTAATGGGTTTGGCAGAGGGGAAAGGGAAATCTCTGGAAGAAATAGTTTTAAAAGTTGTGCACGTTTAAAAGCATGTCACAATTAACTTTTTAACATTACTTCCAAGTTTAAGTTGTTGTTATTCTAAACTATCTCTGATGCTTCCCTTGTTTACTAGCTTAGCCAACAGCTAAGGTTTCTTGAGGTTTAGAAATAGCCCTATCCCGATTCTGGTTCCCACTTCCTGCATCCAGTGTAGAACTGGCAGAGTGGATTGTTAACAGCTCTTGATGTGTACAGCCTAAGGATCTCTCTGTGGGAGGCTGGGGAGCGTGTGAAGCTGCAGGACTGAGACCCAAACTGAGCTTGGATGGTAAGGGAAGGAGCCTATTAGTGTATTGCAAAGCTCCTTACTTCCTTCTTGGCAGGAGTTGTTGCTTGGAGCCAGCAGGTGCTTAATGCTGTTAAATTTATGAGTAGTGAAAGCTGTTGGATTTCTTAACATCTGGGTAACATAAATTATCAGATTTTTTTTTTTTTTTTTTTTGCCTGACATAGTTGGAAAGTGATTTTGAAATCCATGAAAAGACATTAAGTAACCTTTACTGGAATGCGTTTATTTTTGAACATTTACCTGTGTGACTGTAAGCTGTCCCTAGATGAGCTGACAGACCCTGGCTGAGCAGGAAGTGGCAGGGTCAGGAAAAGCTAGGCCACAACGGTTTTCCCTTGAGAACCTTAGGTAAGACATGCAGCACTTTTAATTTTTATATTTATTGTTTTCGGGTTTTTTTTTCTCTTGCTCAAAATTACCAATAAGGTAAGTGCAGAACCAAGGTATCAATTTGTAAATGATTTCCACTGGTAATTTTCCTTTTAAACTAGGTGTGATATTGAGAGCTGCTCCTTTATCTGCCTTTCTTTCCCTTCTCTCTGTTCTTTCATTACAATAGGCGATTGAGTTCTTACCTGCCAGGCAGAATTTAAAAAGTAAAATAAAGTAGGAAGAAAGGAATTGATCATTTCTTTATAGTAACAGCTGTTTATATAACATTATGTTGTTGTTGTCTGTGTTTGTCTGTTTCATAGGACTGATAAGTGCAAATGGGCATTTCTTAAATTTTCAGCCATCACTGATTTTAAGTGATACTGTTCATAAAATGTTATCACGTTTATATTTTCATGTTGTAAATGGGACATTTTGAGCTTGAGGTGTAGTGAGAGATTTTTTTTCTACCTAGATTTTACTTTCGAACACAAATTGAAGTAGTATATAATATTGGCTTAAAATATTACTGTTTTCCACGCTTCCCATATTGATTGCATTCTTATAACTAGAACTAGTGGATTAAAAGGAAAAAAAACACAACATGAAATGCATTCGCATATTTCACATGATGCTGTGGAAAGACTCATGGACTGTGAAAACTGTTGGTTACAACCTCAGCCTCGCTCTTCCTACTCTGTGACCCTAGGTAGCCAGAGTCACAGTTTTTCTTTCTTAGAAGAGAATTTGTAGTGACATTGTAGATAACAGCCCAGCATCCATTGGGCCCTTGCATTACTGATGGACAGGAATGCAGTTTGAAGACCTGACGTAGGTGAAGGGGAGGATCTGATTGTACGAAAAATTATTCTAACCCTTTTTGCTGGTAATTGTTTTGATATACTAGATGCTATTATATATACACCCACTACAATAGATATACAATCTTAAAACATTAGGATAATTTGCATATGTATATTTATATATGTATATGTACATATATATATGTCTTAGTGCATTATATATCACAATCAAACTCACTCAATAAAATAAATGCACTTATGTAATATTTTGTGGTTTCCAAGGAATAATTTAATCTGTCCAAAAACATATTTAAGTACTATTTACCTTACTTTGAAACTTCAGCTCTTCCAGATTTTTCATATTGACTACTTTGAAAAATTTACACTTAAAAAGATGTTCAACACTTGCTCATATTTGTATGGCTGCTTGTGTGCTTGTGTCAGAAATTGCATTTATTTATGGGCATATTTTAGGATGTTTTCATGAGAAGAAAACAAAACAAAGACCTTCAGATAGGATCTATAATAATGCTTCACAACCTAAGACAGTTTACTTGGGGTTTTTGCTCCTTGAAAAAAAGAAGAACAATAATGTACCAGAGACCCCAAAGGGAAATATATTGTTAATGGAAAAACTTGCCTTCATTCACTCTTTCTATTTAAGGGAGCCCTTGCTGCCGGGTTATAATGAAAACATAAAGGTCTAATACCAAACGGATCAGGAAGAAGGAGGCAGAGGAAAGGAACCCAGAAAATGCAACTTCTAATCCAGATATTAGCATTAGTGGGGTTGCTTTTGTGAAAAGCAGCCACCAGACTTTATCTTCTTCGTCCTCTTTGAGGTCCCTACTCCACGATCAAGTAAAAAACAATTAAAACCTTATTTTGTCAGGTTCCAATATGTTTTATACTATTTAGATTGTGTTCACTTATAAGAAATTCTTGAGTAAGAAACAACTTCCTTATGCTAGTTGATTTAACTGATTTAAAGTTCAAGAAAAAAATGGGAATAAACAATACCTAAAAACAGCATTTGTTCAAGCCAGGGAAACAGGAAAATCATATAAAGTTATTTTTATTGTCTCATAAAAATAAATAATTTTTCAACTTGATGAAATGAACTTAAGGAGACAGTCTTAGAACTGATAAAAAAAAGGGGGGCTCCTGTGTGGCTTAGAAAATAGTGGTTTACTGGTCTATCAGGAATGGGGAAAGAAGAGAGTTTTTTAAAAGGAAGAAACAAATTACTCTCATAGAGAAGCAGAGACAGATTTCATCATTAAAACAGTGCTTAGTGACAAATATTAGAATAACACACATTCCAGAAGAAGTGAATACTCTTTTGAATGATCTGTCTTGGCTTTTCTTTTTTTTTTTTTTTTTTTTAATAACCTTGGGGAATGCATTTTGGAGAAAGCTATCACAAAACTTCACAGAATCGTACCTCCTTCCTATGGCAGCTGCTTTGCATATTCTAGAAATGTGTGTCTTTCTGGGAGGTGACATAGCACACTGTGCATGCCTGCCCTTTCACACGAGAGAAGCAAGGAGGTTGCATGATTGGAGCAATAGTTCGTCCTCTGCTTTTGCTGGCGGGTGTGCTTCCCTCAAGCCCAGCACCGTTTACCATGGACATTTGATCATGTAGTCTGTGAGATAGCTTCACTAAGCCTAAGTACTTGATTGGAATTGAATGGGTTAATGTGAATTTAGCCTAAAGCTTGTTTGGCTTATAAATGAGAATGCATCACTTTTTGGTTATATAAGTTTCTTCTTAGTTTGGATTCCCCCTGAAATAAGCCAGGCGGCCCCAAACTACGCCCGCGGGCCGCATGCAGCCCCCTGAGGCCATTTATCCGGCCCCCCGCCGCACTTCACGAAGGGGCACCTCTTTCATTGGTGGTCAGTGAGAGGAGCACAGTATGTGGTGGCCCTCCAACGGTCTGAGGGACAGTGAACTGGACCCCAGTGTAAAAAGTCTGGGGATGCCTGCCCTGAGCCAAAGATCAGAATGCAGACAGTTGATTTGAGAACTTCAGGAAATACCAGTAGGAGTCAGCAGAGTGGTGCAGAAAAAGGAATAACTCAATAAAGGATGGTATAGGAGAATAGGATTAACATGGAGGGTTTACTTGGAGGGTTTATTTTTAAGGGTTTATTTGGACTTTCATTAGTATACAATTCACTATAAATATCACAAAAATGTAATATTTTTGTATATTCTTTATTGTATGATATGAGCTTCTTACAGCAAATATTTATAATGTTGGCTCAATTTAGACCATAAGAAAACTGGCAATTCTGGAAATGAGCGTAAGATACGTATCACAGTTATCCCAACTGAAGGATGTGAAGTTTTACAACAATTTTTGCCAGTTATCAGTTGACAGCAGCATGAGAGCAGCATTCAGTGGGTACTAACTCATCTGCATGTCCATCCTATTGCACATGCACAGAATGGCACCAGGAGGGTCTGCCCGATTAACATAAGATGATCTAGAAATTATAAATATTAATACAATTTAAAAATTATATTGCAAAATTCAAATAAATGTGCAAAGCACAGACAATTAACAAGACCTGTCAATAAAAAAGCAGGTAACATCAACGGCAATGATAATGAGCTAACATTTGTCACACATATAATACATAGATGAAGGAATGAGGATTATTTTTCCTTTATACTTTTCTAAATTTTTAAAATTACAATACTGTGTATCACCTTAGTATAAAAGTCACTATAAATATGAAAATCTTATATATTTTGTGTATTATTTGTGGTATTACATTAGTTTTTTATAGCAAATAGTTATAATATTGGCTCAATTTAGACCATGAATAAATTCATGTCTCATGAATATGAGACAATAAAAAAAACTTTAGGTGATTTTCCTGTTTCCCTGGTTTGAACAAAAGCTGTTTTTAGGTGTTGTTCATTTCCATCTTTCTCTAGAATTTTAAATTAATTAAATTGGAAGAGTAATGTTCTTGCTTTACAAAAAAAAAATAGACAAAATAGCAAAATACACAGTATAAGTTCACCAAAAAACTAATTTAATAGAGACCTCCTAGGGAGTTACATATTTCTCTAGGTGAGGTGAACATTTATTTTTCTATTTGAAGTATTTCTTCATTTTATATATTT
Organism: Saimiri boliviensis; assembly: GCF_048565385.1. Classification (NCBI taxonomy): domain Eukaryota; kingdom Metazoa; phylum Chordata; class Mammalia; order Primates; family Cebidae; genus Saimiri; species Saimiri boliviensis. Next base: position 147,340,569 of record NC_133452.1, read on the forward strand.
CATTTTAAAAATTCTATAACAATCGTATCTATCATAAATTTGTTTTTAATTTGTATTTTGGACCTCTTATACACTGAAAATAAAGAAACTATTCATGCTAAAATCAGAAATATACACAGCATAACTGTAGAAAAGAAGGATTTTTATTTTCCATCATCATATTTCAATGGTCTATGATACAATCAGTCTCAAAAGAGAAGTAATCAGAAAAAAAACCTAAAATGCTTAGATGAAAGTATGACAGTATAGAATTCATAATATCATTCAGTAATTTAATATTTTGATATTTCAAGTAGTCATAGTATACATGAAATGTGAGCAATGCATTAATATGTAACTTATATAGAAAATGCCTTTTCATTTTCAATCTAGGAAATTAATAGACAACTATGAATACTTATGAAAACAAGATATTTTCTCACTTAGCTTTCTTAAAATGCAATGCAAACCTTACACAGTTCAAAAATAAATATAATTTGTACTGCTACCACAATCTGCAAACTTTTACTAGTATCAACAAACTAGAGCAAATAAATAATAAGCTCTAAAGCTAAATGAAAGTGTTTCACAAATTTTAATTTGTTTATTCTTTAAATCACTGTCACTAAAGGAAACACAAATGAAATGTATTCATTTCATTTTACATTTACAAAATAAATGATTGAGAATTGCCCATTGTCTTCCAAATCAAATTACCCTCAATGCATTTGTTTCTGGGACTACAAGAGCTTCTGTCAGTAATTTGGAAAGAAACAAAGAGCATATTAATGGGATACTGTTTATTTATTGCCTAACACAAAAGTCTAAAAATTATATTGGCTCCTCGAAATGTATTAGATAAGGTAATATCCATTTGTAAAATAGCCAATCACAATGTTAAATCTCAGGTGGTATCCCTAGGAATTTATCTATACATTTTTCAAGATTCTTTTGGTAATCATTGGAAGATGACAGTTGAACAAGTTAGTTATCCTTGAGGAAGCTAACTTCTATGATGCTGAGTTATAGAATTGGATCATATTTGAAAGTATTGATGTTAATTTTATTTTAAAAGACAAAGACTAGAATTGGCAAAAACCTAGAAAATAGATTCTGCATGTATTTGGATACCTCTAAAATATAACAACTGGGACTTCTGGGATTTAAATTTTTAGATAAAATCTACTTTTCATGTACCCTTTGACTGAGAATACTAATCGCTATATCAGTATCTGCTCTGTGATTTCCCCTAGTAAGAGAATTCCCGACTCTTCCTGAGTAAATTGATCACCAAGAGAAATGGTGGCATTTCTTAGCCTCTCTTTCAGCCAAGTATGCTTATTCACTATATGTTGGCCAATGACATGTAAGAGGGTGTTAGGTGTAGCAGTACAATGCATCTTTAAAGGTAGAAAGACACATCCTGTTAACTCTTCTATTCCTTCCTTAAGACTTAATTATATGATACTCAAAGCTCAGGTAGACATCCTGTACCATGAGATGGAAGCTTCAGGGTGAGGATGGCAGAGACAGCGATAAAACAAGTTGGATTTTTGTGCACTTGGTGTCACCCTATTAACCCTATATTGTCTACTGGAAGACTTCTTATTTATGAAAGAGAAAGACTACTGTCTCCAAATCTTGACCCATAAAATCTTCCATTGTGGTAGGTTTTCTGTCAAAGTAGTTTTTCACTTAAAATTTCTGATAAGGAAGTGGCATGACAGCAATGGAGCTGTGTGGTCCTTCGGGTTAAGTTTGGCTATGTTAAATAAAAATCAGACACATAAACAAAATCAGTAACTTAAACCAAATAGTCTCATACTAGTTCTTTAGTGCTCTGGACCCTAAATAAACTTGAAAGGCAGTCTAGGCCATGAGGACTGGAACTCTAGGGTGAGTCCCAGTGCTGAACTGGGCCCAGGCTTGTGACCTACTGAGACACAGCTGGGGTGGCTAAGAGAGTGCTGGCATCACTTCTCCCATAATCCCAGGCTGCACAGCTAGTGGCTCCAAAAAATATTCCTTTCGTCTTCTAGAGGAGAAGAGAGGGGTGACTGGGGAGATCTTTGTCTTGCATTCTGAGTATGGGCTCAGCCACAACAGGATAAGGTACCAGTTGGAATTGTGAGGCCCCTTTTCCAAGACCTAGCTCCCAGTCAACATTTCTAGACACACCCTGGCCCAGAAGAGAACCCACTGCCTTGAAGGAAAAGACCCAGTCCTGGCAGGATTCACCTGCTAACTGAAGAGCCCTTGGACCCTGAGCATCCACCAGCAATATCGAGGTACTACGTCAAGGGCCTTGGGTAAGACTCTAAGACTTGCTGGCTTCACGTGAGACTCAGCACATTCTCAGCTGTGGTGGCAATGGAGTGAGACTCCTACTTGAAAAACGTGGAGGGAATAGCAAAGGAGATTTTGTCTTGCACCTTAGGTATCAGCTCAGGCACAGGTAGGTGAAGAGCATGAAGCAGGTTCTTAGGGTCCTGGATTCTAAGACTTGGCTCTTGGATAAAATTTCTGGACCTATCCTGGTTGCATTAAACTGCCATGATCATCTTCAGCTTTAAGAACCAGCTGATTGTTGTGCTTCATGTTCTTTATATGACTCAAAGCCTTCTGGCTGGAACCATGGAGAGGAGACTTGTGACTAGCACCACTGTCATGGCAGAGTTGGCCAAGAAAACGCTCACTCTCTGTTCTCCGCTCCAGTGTCTAGGGAGCAATATTCAGGTGATCACTGCAGCAATTTCTTTGTGCCTTTTTAGTTTCTCCTACTTGTTTTCTATTAGAACGCTGATCTCCTTCTTGCGGGGATTTCACAGAAAGTGTAAACCAGCAGGAAGGCATTCTCTAGCATCTCCTTGTTTCTGCCCTCTCCCTCTATTTTATAGTTTTTCTGCCCAACCATGAAATGCTGGTGCTTCTCAGGTGCTGTCCCAGGCTGTGCTAGAATGGGAATACCTGTCTGTGGGTGATGTCATGCAAGCCCAGTAAAGGACTGGTCCAGACCGCAACGGAACAAGCACAGGATGGCCTGCTCCGCATTTCCTTCTTGTCTCCTCCAGCAGCTAAGCACTTGGCTCATTCCTGGAGCTTTAAAATTCTGTGCATTCCTTTGTAATCACCCTATCATTCTCCTCTTCTCTGTCCAATCACCCACACAATTTAAAACTGTGTAAGATTCCTAGAGATCATCTGATTTGAGTCCCTTTTAAATATATATATATATATATATATATATATATATATATATATATATATATATAGTATTGCACTTTAGGTTCTGGGGCACATGTGCAGATCATGCAGGACTGTTGCATAGGCACATACATGGTAATGTGGTTTGCTGCCTCCATCCCCCTGTCACCTATATCTGGCATTTCTCCCCATATTATCCCTCCCTAACCTCCCTACCCCTCACTGCCCCTCCACTATTCCCCCCCAACAGACCCCAGTGTGTGATGCTCTGCTCCCTGTGTCCATGTGTTCTCATTGTTCAACACCCGCCTTTTAGTGAGAACTTGCGGTGTTTGATTTTCTGTAAACTGTGTTCTAGATGTTGTTGCTGGGGCCAGTAGAGGGAGCAAAGGAAGACATAACTTCTGGATCCTGGCTTCTAACTCTGCTTCTTCCATAGTGGCTTTGTTTCTCTTTTATATTCTAGCCTGTTTCACAAGATTTTAGTTGAACAAAGTGTGTCTTGGCCAAAAAAACAGCTCACAAACCACTAACTCGGTCCATGTCGTTGTCAGAAAGCAAATTTGGTGAAGTGGTATTTTTTTCCAAAATCATATGACTCAACTGTGGCAGAACTAGGACTAGAACCAAGTTTGGTTGGATAATATTTTTACTCTACCCTTCTGCCCTTTCTAATTAATGTGTTTACACTTTAAACACCAGCAGAAATTTAACCCAAAGGAAGAAACAAACAAATGTGATGAGAATTTCAGGCAGAATATGATGAGGTCTTGGTAAGACAGAAATTTTCAAACTACTGAGGTCTCTTGAGTCTTACCCAGTAAGTTAATGAATGGTCCTGCTTTGATCATGATATCAAGATGGGAACGAAGAATGCTTATTTTCCTATTTTTAAAATAGGATATAAATGGATATTAAAATGCAAAGATAGTACATTTTTGATACTTATCTATATAATGCACTTGACCAAATTCTAGATTTGGTTGGATCAAATAATTTGAACAAAGGCAGAGAAATTTTGAAAAATATGTGTATGTGTATGTGTATGTGTGTGTGCGTGGGTGTGTGTGTGTGTGTTTTCATTGCAAATCTCAAATTCTAAGTTAATTTGTCTGAAAATATGATGCCTGATTTTTCCAGGCATTTGACAATATTCATCTATGCTTTATAACTATCACAAAACAATCTTGGATGGGCTTTTATTGGTCTGATACTGAATCAGCCAACAAGAAAACACTGCTCCATTGAATTTATAATATTTAAGAAGACACATGGAAAGGGAGGGGAGAGCCAATTGGTTTAATGGGTTTCAAATTGAGTTTCAAAATTTTCAAGTAAATAACCTAAGATATCACTGTGAAATTTAAACTAATCTTCCATGGTATGAATATACTACAGTTTGTCTAAACATTCACTCCTTAAAGAACATCTGACTACTTTCCTGTTTGGGGATGTCACAGGTGAAATCCCCAGGAGAAATAAGGTATGTTTTTTGAGACCTACAGCATAGCCTGGTAAATATAGTTAATAACAGTGTATTGTGTATTTCAGAATTGCTAAGAGAGTCTCAAATGTTCTCACCACAAAAAATTACAAGTATTTAAAATAGTGGATATAGTAATTACCTTAATTTAATTATTTCACACCGTGTTTATAAATACTAGCATCATTTTGTACTTGGTAAGTATATACAATTACAAATTGTCAATTTACAATTAAATTTAAAATACGAAAAGAAAAATGAGTCAAGGACATTTCTCCCACCATACATTTTCAAAATGTTTTATCAAAATATTTTATGTATAATTTTTTAGCAAAAGGGTCAGACAAAATCTATGCCTCAATATTACAGAAATTAGATCTCTGTGTAGTACATTTGAACTGTTAATATACTATGTATGGATGTTATTATTGTAATGCTATTTATCAATCTTATTTGTATGACTTTCTCCCAATTATTCCATACCACTACTCTCAATTAATTTGCTACCATTTCCTTAATAGCCACTAAATAACACATTAATTTCTACCTTTGAACTTTGCTCATAGTTTTATAGCATCACAAATGTCACTCACATACTTTCTTCATGGCCTTCCTTTCCACAAATCCATATGCTATTTGGTGGCTAAGGCTAAAAGCATTGCCATTATCTCAAGAGATTCTTTTTAATGCAAGTTAGAATAATTTTCTTCAAAATAATCACTATGATATTTCCAGAAGCTGAAAACAATTGAGAAATTTTAGAAGACAAACCCAGGGCAATATGAAATCATAGCTATAAAGGCAACACAAAAAAGTGCGTTGTTGAAGCAGTACAAAAGGATTCAAATTTACTTGTTTATAATTCAATTTGTGAGTGATCAGATAACTAGGAACCATTATAGACTATTATACCAAATATTAGAAATAATCTTTCAAAACTCCTCTGCCATTGTCAATTCTCCCTTATAGTATCAGAGGGGTTTCTATATTAAATAATAGCAAATGATTTTAGATAAAATGTTTCTGCAATAGTTAATCATAAAAAATAAATGTTTTGCTACATGATGCATTGGTCATTTAGAAAAAGACAATTCATGACTAATATGTCATTATGAAACTTTTATATGCTTACTATTGACTACAAATATTACTAATATCCCAAACCTTTTTGTTTTAATTTTAAGAAACTCAATTTCCAGTAACGGTGTCTTGTCACATTCATAGATCAGCCACTGTAACCTTTACATCAAGTTGTATTATATGTTATTGTATTAACTGCACCACATCATCTGTTGGCTGAATGAATCTTAATTGGTAAATAATTTTAGCTTCATCTTATTATAAATATGATTTTAAAAATATTCAAGGAAAAATACTACTATGATCTGTCAATATTTATTTGATTATATGTTTATATCCAAGTTTTGTTTTCCCTGATATGTGTGAGATGGCTACTTTATTTTGTTTTTCACCAGGTACTAGTCAACAGTAACTTTTGAATTTAAAACCCTTGATTACATAAATTGAAGGCAGAGTAAAGCATTATGGTAGCTTCTTAGAATACAGGGGAAGTTAATGGTTTAAGTTGGTTGAGTCCTAAGCTGAGAGATGTGTATTTTCTCCAACAGGGAGAATATCGGACATGGTGCCATTGCAAGTTTATTCACTCACTCAGTTAATCAATTAGTAGATATAATGGAGTACCACTTTATGTCAGGTAATGTGAAGTGAGCTATGCACACTTTGGTGAATAAAACAAACATGGTCCTTACTGTCAGAGTTAGCAAATTAATGTGAGAGAGTGGTAACAGATAAGGAAATGAACAAATACATGTATAACTGTAAATTTTAGGAAGTACAAATGAAGGAAATAAGCAGAGTAAGTGATAGAAACTATTGGTCTGGTATTAGGAAATGGAGAAGGCAGGGGTTGTATTTCATAAGCACTCTCTAAAATATTATATTTAAGTAGAGATCTGAGGGATGAGAAAGAGCTAGGCACATTGCCCAGGAAAAATCTGTGCTATCACAGAGTCTTCCAGTTAACCTGCAAGTATAGTTCTAGAGATAAGTATCTAGTAACATTTTTGCCCATTAGCTTGGATGACTTTTGATACAAATGAATGACCATCATTTATTCACAGTGTAAGACGGTAGTTAAAATGGTAAAAACTATGTTGTAAATTATGCTATATAATTCAATCCTACTTTTTATATCTCAACACATGTATAATCCCATAAAATGCAGGATGGAACCCTAGGACACCTGGTATTCGTAGAAATGAAAACCTCCCTACATTTACCCCTATTTGAATAAGACTGAAAAGAAGCAGCTTGGAGTCTTCTCCTGAGCTGGAATAGTACATAAGCCACCCCATGACAGTATTTTCAAAGGCTCCTTTGCTGAGCCATTCTCCCCAGGATTTGTGCTAGAAACGTAGGAGAACTTATAGAGAGAACAAAAAAAACAGTGAAGAGGAAATTATTCTGTTTGTTTTTTGGTTTTAAAATGACAACCTTTTAAAGCCAATCTTAATTCAGGAGAGAAAATGTGACTTTTTTTCTTTTTTTTCTTTCTTCCCCCAACTGCCCAATAATCATGCTAAATAAAAGCATAGCAAGTGCCCTACAAATGGCTTTGCTTTATGATCTTCACAAGTAATTTCATGTATCTAAACTTTGCTTTTCCATCTTTAAGATCTCTAAGGTCCTTTCAGATCCATATAGTAGCTACTGTTTATTATATGCTTATTACATGCCAGTACTAATGTACATGTTATTTCATTTAACAATAATATAATGCTATACTAAAGATAGTATTACTCTCATTCTACAGATAAGAAAACAGTCTCAGAAATACTAAGCAACCTGCTGAAAGCCACACATTAGTAATTGACAAAACTGAATTCAAACTCAAACCCATGTTCTTAACCACCCTGCCAATGATTCTTTTTTTTTTTTTTATCTTTTTTTTTTATTGCATTTTAGGTTTTGGGGTACATGTGATGAACATGCAAGATTGTTGCATAGGTACACACATGGCAGTGTGCTTTGCTGCCTTCCGTCCCCTCACCTGTATCTGTCATTTCTCCCCATGCTATCTCTTCCCACCTCCCCACCCCCCGCCCCTCCCCCATTTCCCCCCAACAGACCCCAGTGTGTAGTGCTCCCCTCCCTGTGTCCATGTGTTCTCATTGTTCAACACCCGCCTATGAGCGAGAATATACGGTGTTTGATTTTCTGCTCTTGTGTCAGTTTGCTGAGAATGATGGTTTCCAGGTTCATCCATGTCCCTATAAAGGACGTGAACTCATCGTTTTTGATGATTCTTAAGTTCTATGGGCTGTGTTCGCACCATAGCCGGGTTCTATTTCATTGAGAGTCTTAAGGGTGTCACTACTAACCTGATATTTCTTTTCTTTCTTTCTTTTTTTTTTTTTTGAGACAGAGTCTCACTCTGTCACCCAGGCTGGAGTACTGTGGCACTATCTTGGCTCAAGGCAACCTCTGGCTCCCAAGTTCAAGTGATTCTCCTGCCTCAGCCTTCTGAATAGCTGGAATTGCAGGCACATGCCCCCATACTCCCAAGTAGCTGGGATTACAGGTGTGCACCACCATTCCTCACTAATTTTTTATTTATTTAGAGATAGATCTCACTATGTTGCTCAGGCTGGCCTCAAACTCCTGGGCTCAAGCAATCTTCCTGCCTCAGCCTCCTGAAGTGTTGGGATTATAGGTGTGAGCCACTGTACCCGGCCCTGGTTGCGTTATTAATTATTAGGAACATAAGATACCTCCTGTCTCCTATGATTTGATCTAATCTTATAAAACTGACTTTTCCAAGATACAACAAAAATGTGACCAGCCATTTTAGAGAAATAACAAAGTTGCATGCAAACGAATACTTGCCTTTCTGAACTCAATTTTGAAATAATTTTCTTTATTTCACTTTTGTATTGATATTCCTAGAACTTGGCTTGGTACTTCTAGAGTGTCAGTTAAATTATTGTTCCTCATTTAATTATAACATTTTTAGCCTAATTTTTGTGATTTTTTTTTAATCCACAACAATTGCAGTCTCTACATCCTAGGTCAGTCATTATGGCTGCTCTGTGGTGAGTACCTGTTGACATATTGCATACTGAAGACAATAGTTGCAAGGAATAGTTAAGCTCTAAATTGAAGTTCTGTCCCGCAGTTACCCTCATCAAACTTCAGAAGAAATTTGCATTCAGATTTCTAACAGATGCCCTAGTGCTGGTTCAATCCATACTTCCATTGCCAACATCAACTACAGTTTAAAATACAGCAAGGCATCAATACATAGTGATTAAGGGCACAAAATCTACAGCTAAACCCTCTGGGTTCAAATCCTGACTTTAGGTTTTTAAACCACCACATTTTGGTCATCTCATCTGCAAGAGAGGGATAATACCTCCCTCAAAAACAAAATAAACAAAGACACAACAGTGAGGTCCTTGCACTTGATAATAATCCAAGAAATATTATAATATTATCTTTATTTTATTATTATTCAAAATGAGATATAATTGCATATCCCAAACTGTGTTTTACAGATTTTCTTTTCCTTATTTTCATGATGTTCTCATTTCCTTTCTTCTCTTTTTTTTTTTCTTTTTCTTTTTTGAGACAGAGCCTCACCGTTACCTAGGCTGGAGTGCGGTGGCACGATCTCGGCTCACTGCAAACTCCGCCTCCTGGGTTCAAGTGATTCTCCTGCCTCAGACTCCTGAGTAGCTGGGATTACAGGAGTAAGTCACCATGCCTGGCTAATTTTTTGTTTTTTTAGTAGAAGCGGGTTTCACCATGTTGGCCAGGCTGGTCTCAAACTCCTGACCTCAGGTGATCTACCTGCTTCAGCTTCCCAAAGTGCTGGGATTACAGGCGTGAGCCACCACAACCGGTTTCACATCCTTTCTTCTTATTCATCCCTTCTTCCTCCCTCCATCCCTCCCTCCTTCCCATTCCTTCCTTCATTCCATCCTTCCATTTTTTCCTTCTCAATGATTGAGTTTTGAGTGAATCCACTATTGAGGAGAGCTTATATATAAATCTCCATAACTTCTGACATAACAGTCCAGCTACTATTCTTTATTTTTGTGACGTGTGGGAGCATTTCAGGGGAAATGTAGAATGTTTTTTCATTTATCATGTGCTGAAGCATGAGGCGCACCTCAAGAGAACAGATATGAGCTATTCCCAGTTGCTACGCCATGGCAACATTAATCTATTAAAAAGGCAGCTATATTGGGAGCAGAGGAGTCCCAAGATAAAACATGATCTTTGCATCAGGATTTGTTTTCTAATTAGGATTACTCAGTGGTAATGTTTATCCAATAATTTAGTTAAATTTCATTTCTAAAGTATAAATATCCTCTGAAGGCACACAGGTGAAGTTAAATCGATAACTGCATTATTGTAAATTACCTCATAATTATATATTGATAAACAGAATTAGGTCTTATAATATCCATTTTCCATATCACTTCATATTTCAGACAACTTACTGGCAAATTGCATTCTTATGTTTTTTTTTTTTTTAAACAAAGCTTTGTTTTATATAAAACACAATTCTCCATTTTAAAGCAACATGATTTCAGCATAGCATTTCTTCTCTTGTTTAAATATTTTATCACTGGAAACTAGGATACCTGACTCAGATCTTACTTTTTAAAAATTTCTCAGGGAATTTTATATAAAATAATTTTTAATGAGTTATAAGAAAACGGCTGCATTCTGTTCTATGTTTCTAGGCCTGGCCAGAGAATACCAGGCGACTATGAAATGTCATGGTATATCAAGTCGGTCTCATGTGTCCTGTAGTCGTGGCCCTCAGCTTAGAATGTTCTCTTTAACTACTGACCTCCCTTCCATCTCTGGTCTCTTCCTTCCATCTGCTGTTTATCATGAACTTATTCATGCTGTGTGTCCCAGGATGTTCAGAATCATCTGATTTAAAATACTCTGTCCCATTTTCAGTAAAAGTAGCCCAATATTAAGTTGAGAAAACACAGTCACTAAGCATATACCTACCTACTCATTAGAGTATCGCTTGTTGGTCACCTAGAGTACAAACTCATGGTAAGGATATAGCTTTTGTATGAGTCTGTTCTGTACTGACTTTGTCCCTCTTTGGGGAAAGACACTAGGACGATGTGTATATAGTGGAAAGAGGTACAGATCGAGCATAGGCAGACTCTTTCTTGAGTCTATTTCTGCAATTAGTGGATTTTCTTTTTTCTCCTAGCCAATTTATTTAGTCTCTTCCTATATGAAGTACTCCTTCTTTTGACCTGTTTTGGTTTTTAAATGAAATGACGTATTCATGACTAGTCTTGGTCCTTAACACTTAGTGGGTTCTCAACATATGATAGGTTTTATTATGGATAACAGTAATTAGTGTAAGCTCAGGATGTAAATAAAACTACCTTTTGTTCACTATCACACTGCTTGTGTCAACAGGTCTCATCATGAAATATTGGTCATCATTTCTATGAGACATATCTGTGGTTAACGATACTAGTGTGACCCTAAAATAGGATTCCTCGACTAGGTATGATCATCCATCCCTTCTTTCCTTAAATATATCGAGCAAAATCTTCAGGGTTAGCTGTTCTTTTTGACCAGACCATCTATAGGGATTCTAAAGTGAAGCTTGGTAAAGAACCAAGCAGTCAAATATTTGAATAGGAGCTGGCAGTCTTAGGTCTAAAGAAATTTCCTCTTCCTTCATGGTAATTAGCAAGAAACTTCTGCAAAAGTTACAATGCCAGTTACTGGAAATGTGCATATCAGGTGTCCCATGTAAGATCAATTCCAAGCAGTAGAGATAATGCCTCAGTCTACTTTTTGAAATACAGACTGATTTTCCAAATCATTTTTAAATAAGAGGCCTCTCATTTTTAATGAGTTATAAGAAAACAGCTGCATTATAAGAAAAGCCATATATAAGGGACAAGAAAAGTTATGCCGCAAGAGCAGCTAACAACTTAAATTAAAGAGGGGTAAGAAGTAAGCTCAGGGGACAGAGAAGATAAACCTAACAATAAATAGCCTTACTTACCTCTGAGATACCTAGCAAATGCTGCCTTTCTGAATTTTGTGCAATTAGTTTAGTATTTCAATTACCTAGATCTTTTTAAGTTCATCAGGCTCTTGAATGATTATTCATTAATTTACATTGAGTTATAACAAATGCAGGAATATTTATATTTAAAATGCATAAGAAAATGCAAAACATATCTCTATTTTGACCAGTAAAAGGCTAGTTTATGATGATAACTTTTGGCCATATCTTATTAACTGTAATGTGTCTTTAAGTGTGCCACGCGGAATAGTTCCAATGAAAAAGAGAAAGGAAATTTGATATTATATTATACCTTAATGCATTCTGTATTCTGTGTGGAAAGATGCAGAATATATTACAAAGAGAAATGAAGACCTGTTTCAAAATTAAGCATTAATTAATTTATTCATTCATTTATTTCATCACACTCTTATTCAACAAACATTTATTGAAAGTCCTCCTGTTAGCAAGGTGAGTGTTCTATCTAAATTCTATGAAGAACAAGGCAGACAGGGTCTGTCTTCTCACAGATCTTACGTTTTAGTGAGGGTAAAGTTGTTAATAAGTAAGCAAATAAAAACAAAACGTCAGGCTCAACTAATGCTGCCAAAAGCAACTTTTCTTTCTTTCTTTCTTTTTTTTTTTTTTTGAGATGGAGTCTTGCTCTGTTGCCAGGCTGGAGTGCAGCAGTGCGACCTCGGCTCACCGCAACTTCCGCCTCCTGCATTCAAGCAATTCACCTGCCTCAGCCTCCTGAGTAGCTGGGATTACAGGTGCGCACCACCACACCTGCCTAATTTTTGTATTTTTAGTAGAAACCGGGCTTCACCATGTTGGCCAGGATAGTCTTGATTTCTTGACCTGGTGATCCGTCTGCCTCAGCCTCCCAAAGTGGTGGAATTACAGGCATGAGCCACTGCGCCTGGCTGCAACTATTTTTAAAGCAAAATTTCATTGTATTCAAGTCTAGCAAGGAGTCACAAAAATATTAAAGATTGTTGACATGTTAAGTTTATTCATTCTTTCTATTTTAATAAATAAATCAAGTAACCTTTTATTATTTTAAAAAGTCATGCAATGTCAAAAACGTTGGGATGATTGGTATTCAACTCTGGTGGAAGAAGCTCCTTTAATGTCTCCCTGACATCAGTAATCCAGGTCAGGAAGGAAACCCTTTCCTCTTGCTCCCCAACTGCCCTCTTTACCCACTTTATAACACACACTTGTTCAGGTCACCCAACTGGTTACCAGTCTCCTGTGTTCTGCTTTTGTAAAAGGGCATTTCTTTGACCCTAGTTACCCAAGAGAAGGCAATTAGTCTTGAAAACTGCTGCAAAGAGCAAAGCAGAGATGATGGAAACATTCAACACTTGGAAATCCTTAGATTTCAAGCCCAGGGGTCTCTGCTTCTATAGTCTTCTGGGAGTTTGGGCCAATTAAAATATATCTTTTTATTTTAAAAATATATATAAATGAATGCTAAAACAATTCTTAGAAGGAAATTGCTTTATGTAATCTAGCCATTATCAGCAAAACTAGTATTCATATTTGTTTGTTTATTATATCAGTAAGGTTTGAGAATCATTTAAAAGAACTGTCTTCTAGTTCATCCTAAATTCCCCTCCTGTTAATCTGAGCCAAATGTCTCACAGTTATGCCAGTTTTTAAATCTCTGAAAATTATTTAAAAACTGTTATTAAAAATATTGTTTTTAAATATATTGTATATACCTGTATACATAGGTCTAAATAAATTTTCTCTTCCTTCATGGTAATTACAAGAAAGTTCTATAAAAGTTACAATGCCAATTATTGGAAACTTCCATATCAGGTGTCCCATGTAAGACCATTTCCAAGCAGTAGAGATGATGCATCAATGTGCTTTTTGAAATCCAGACTTATTTTCCAAATCATTTTTAAATAAGAGGCTTCAAGCCATATATAAGAAACAAGAAAAGTTGTGTATACTTGTATGCAGGTATATAAAATTGCCTGTAAATGCAAGCTGAGGTAGAAAAACTGAAGACACGGATTACACATAAGCCATCAACTCTTTAGGGGAACAAGGTGCTCTGATGGTCCTACTTGAAGATGGAAGAGGAGAGTCCTCTCATGCTTGCCTCTCACTGTAACTTTTATGCTTTTGTCTGTGGATGTGTTTTTTCAGTGCTTAGACTGAACAACAGTGACCACCTTGAAACAAGAGGATATACAGTTTACGTGGCACATACTGACGTTCAGTCAATGACAGATTGCATATATAAAAAGTCCACTCTAATAGGACATTTGATAATAATTTTGACTTCTTGACTATCATCATCTCTAGGAAGATGGTATTCTGCCCCCTGCCTACACACACACACACACACACACACACACACACACACACACACACATACACACAGACACACACACACGCACACATAGAGAAATATCTCTACTACACATACTCCTGGCTAGGCTAAGTGCTCCCTTTTCTTTTTTATTTTCTTTTTCTTTTTTTTATTTTTTTATTTATTACATTTTAGGTCTTGGGGTACATGTGAAGAACATGCGAGATTGTTGCATAGGTACACACATGGCAGTGTGGTTTGCTGCCTTCCTCTTTTTTATTTTCTTTTTCTAACACAAGCCCTTGCTCTGTTGCCCAGGCCAGAGTGAAGTGGCATCATCATAGGTTACTACAGCCTCCAACTTCTGGGCTCAGAGGATCCTCCCACCTCAGCTTCCCAAGTAATTGGGACTACAGGTGTGCATAAGCATGACTGCCTAATTTTTTATTATTATTTTTAGTAGAGATGGGGTCTCACTATGCTTCCCAGATGGATCTCAAAGTTCTGGGCTCAAGTGACCCTCATGCATTGGCCTCCCAAAGTGCTAGGATTACAGGCTTCACCCATCGTGCCCAGCCTAAGTACCCTTTTTCTATACTTTCCTAGCATCATGTGGGGGTCCTTCTCATACTATCCATAGCACACTGTGATTATGTATTTACCCATATTTCTCCCAAATGACTATAAGCATCTCAAGGGAAAGGACTATAGCTTATTCATATTTGAATCCTTAGTATTTATGACAGTGCTTGGCTCATAATAATCTCTCAAGAGATATTCATGCCATTGAATTGAAATGACTTCCACTTGGGTTTCACAGTAGAATACTCATTACTTATCAAACTTACTCAGGAGACAAGTCACTGGCCTCATTTTCATTTGCATCTTGGTCATGATTTTTGCCTACTGTCAATCACCATGAAGTACAGAAAAGCAAACTGAGCTATGGTGAAAGAAATTAACTGGACCTGAGATGACCTCATCAGCAAAGCGCCCTAAGCAATCAAGCAATGGGGTCAGTTAGTTGCAGCCTATACTTATCATGGAAACCTGGTTACTACTTTGATGTCAATTCGTCTTTGCCAAGTACTCCTTTTGTTTGAAAGATATTCATAACAAGTACAAAACAACAGTGAGTGAACATTTTTAATATTCCAAGCACCTGGATAAATTCATTTTTTTATTTCAGTTAATGATCTGAATAAACTAAGGTCTTCTAATACTTATATTTGTTAAATTTTAAGGTCTTTTGACTTGGGCAGAAATCGGGCAATTATCTGATTAATTCAGGCCAATATTTTTAACACTAGATTTCTGCATCAAGAATTGTTAATTTATTCTTATATCTTCATTTCTGGTACACAGCAGATTCTCAGAAGTAGCTAGGATTTACTTAGAGTTTACTGTATGCTAAACTGTACAACGATGTGTTATCTTACATTAGGTCTCACAAAAATTAAAACTCTCGAAAATCTTCACACTAATCCTTTGCAATAGGTGCGATTATGATCTGAGTTTTAAGATGGTTAGGTAACTCAACCAAAGTTGAATTAAGAATTTGAGCTATCTTTTAAAAATTTTTTTGTATTTTTTAAATTATACTTTAAGTTCTAGGTTACATGCGCAGAATGTGCAGGATTTTTATACAGGTATACACGTGCCTTGGTGGTTTACTGCATCCATCCCCCGTCATCTACATTAGGTTTTAATCCCTACTCTATATAGACATTTGTTGAATAAATGGTCAGATGTGTTTTGATCAACTATATGCTTATTTTAAATATCACATGAATTTTTTGAATTTTATAAGTATTTATTGACCATTTGGAAAAAGGTAAGAAAAAAAATCTCATGGAAAGTGTAAATAATTTTCAATCTTGCAAACTTAACATTTGATTTATACACTTCCAGAATTTACTTTATTGTGTGAATATACGTACTTCAATATAAAACAGGTGTCATACTAATTCAAGAATGTTTAATGAACAATACCCTCTGTCATTAATACACCTTTTACTTATAGGTATTATTTTAAAAGATACATTATTTTACTTCAAGAAAATTTTATGATTTGTATAATAGAACTATAACTTGTGGACATTTTGGCTACTTATAACTTTTTTAGTGCTTTGATAATATCACAAACAACATTACACATACATTTTATAATTTTTTAAGAAACAAATGTTTCTTAAATGCATTTTTAAAGAAAAATTATTATAAGTTGAATGATTGCATCAAAGGGAAACAGATTATTTTCATATGTAATTTCATGCTGCCTCCAACAAAGGTTTTATTCTGGTTATATTATAGACCTTAATTCACTCAAATTTATGCTGATTTTTTTTTTTTACTCTAGAGACATATTGCTCACATTCGAGTACATTTTAATTCATAAATATATGACAAGATAAACATGGATGATGCTTTGACATCCTCTATTGAATATATTCTTTTTACACCACTAAGCTTTTTTAAAATTTAGTTTTTAATAAAAAGGACAGATAGGCAGGCAGGCAGAGAGACAGAGACAGAGATGACCAGCATAAACAAGGACTTATAGCTGTTGTCCAACAGATTACACATTCTTAACCATTTAAATTTAGAAAATTAAGTGGTATAATTTATTACTGATCATTTGGGGTCAAACTAGCCAATTTGGCAATTTAATTTTCCCAGATGTTTATCTGATGTAAAAATATGGTCCAATTATTCTTTAGTGGTTCTTTCCTTTTAGGACTCCTGGTCATGAGAACCTGTCTTAAAACTTTCATTGTTTGGAATATATAGAAAACCCAAGGATAAAGAAGAGGGGAATTTGTAATTGTTGTTGTTTACTATGAAGAATTACCATTGAGTCAATTCACCTCTTGTTGGCATCTGGGGAAAGTTTGCCTATACAACATAATGAACAGCTAAAGTATTCTTATGGCCTTTCTCTCAGCAGTCTAGAAGATTCAGATGAAAAGAACATTATTGGTAGAGGAAGTAGGAGATAAAACATTTCTAACAAAAATAGATACTCAATAAATTGTGTTAAATGAAAGAATAGATAAATGCGTTCAAGTTGATTCTAGTTGTGCAGTGGTAACTCTTGTTATATTGGAAAGAGTAATGCACACGGACCACTAGTCCGTATATCCTTTCTGAGCCAGCTCAGTGAACTTGGTCAAACCACTGGCACTCAATTGCTTCATTGGTAAAATAAGGCCAACAGATTTGCTATGCTTATCCATTAGATTTTTAATATATGTGAATAAAA
Organism: Saimiri boliviensis; assembly: GCF_048565385.1. Taxonomy (NCBI): domain Eukaryota; kingdom Metazoa; phylum Chordata; class Mammalia; order Primates; family Cebidae; genus Saimiri; species Saimiri boliviensis. The sequence goes on from NC_133452.1 coordinate 147,357,916, forward strand.
TTTATGAAAGTACTGTGTACTATGTACTTAGTGTATATTTAATTACTATGTAAATAAAGTAAACATACCATAGAAAACTAGGAGTTTATAAACTGCTGATATGTGAGGTATTTACTAGGGCAGTAACATATGGCTTCTAAAAGTATAAATTTGGTAAGTAGAAATCTCTTAGGGTTTAGCATTTAAATGATAGCAAGAATTTTGAATGTTAACTATTTAAGTATATCTAGAGTGACTTTCCTTTTCTTCATGATATTGCCTTGTTTATCCCTTTGATTTATCCTCACGTTCCACTTAAGCAGGCTATGCACTTTAATGCCATCTTGTTTATGGGGACTAATAAAAGAAAATTCTCTGCAATGGGAGATCTGCTTTATTTAAATGCAAATTAAAACTATATTCTTTCAGTTACAGGCCAAAGATTATTAACGCATGATGTTGAACAATTTCGGGCAAAAGTAAAAACGCTTTTCCTTCCTATAACCTAATGCAACTGATTTAATTTTTGTAAAATGCTGCAACAAATTGAGACACAGCATTTATAGTATCTTGTGTGTTTTATGCTGCTTTTTTTTTTTTAAAGGAGAACTAACATTTATATAAGAAATGGAAAAGAAAACACTAAGTTGCTAGACTAGTAAAGCAATTGACTGGCTTGGAATAATAGGAGGCAAGGAATATCTGTTTTCCACTCAATGCTATGACTGAACAAATGTAATTCTTCATCCCTCTTTATTGTATCTAGAAAAAGAGTAATATTTATCTTGGAAGAACGTTCTAAGAACTAATATAGTAACTTGCCAAATGGATTAAAGTTTTGAAGATCGGGGATCCTGGTCATTCTCTGGAATCAGATACAGCCAGTTTCCATTTTTTGAAACTCACACAGGCAATAATCAGATATTTAGAAAGGGATCAAGATATTGAGGAGGCAAAAGAAAAGAACACATAAATACTTATAGCTTGCCCAGAAGGTAATGAGATCTCTTAAAGAATTAGGGTTCTAAGCACTTAGCTAAAGCAATTTAAAAAAGCAAATTAAATGGGCCAAGAGTTAAATGAAAAATGTCTAAAGATAACTTTTTTCCCATTGTATTCTTATGATTCAAGTGGAATATGGTTCTCTTCCAGAGGAAAAGAGTTGTACTTCAACTATCTAATAGTTCCTTTTTCAGACTCCAACTATTCCTACTTGAAGTAAGAACCATTTATTCCAGGGTTTTTCTTTATATATATATATATATATATATATATATATATATATATATATATATATGTGTGTATATGTGTATGTATATATATACACACATATATATATACATATACATATATATGTATGTATTTTATTGCATTTTAGGTGTTGGGTACACGTGAAGAACATGCAAGATTGTTACATAGGTACATACATGGCAATGTGGTTTGCTGCCTTCCTCCTTATCACCTGTATCTGGCATTTCTCCCTGTGTTATCTCTCCCCAACTCCCCACCCGCTGCTGTTCCTCACCTAGTTCTCCCCCACAGACCCCAGTGTGTGATGCTTCTCTCCCTGTGTCCATGTGTTCTCATTGTTCAACACCCACCTATGAGTGAGAACATGTGGTGTTTGATTTTCTGTTCTTGTGTCAGTTTGCTAAGAATGATGGTTTCCAGGTTCATCCATGTCCCTACAAAGGACATGAACTCATAGTTTTCATGACTGCATAGTATTCCATGGTGTATATGTGCCACATTTTCTTTATCCAGTCTATCATTGATGGGCATTTGGGTTGGTTCCAAGTCTTTGCTATTGTAAACAGTGCTGCAATGAACATTGGTGTGCATGGGTCCTTATAACAGAATGCTTTATAATCCTTTGGATATATACCCAGTAATGGGATTGCTGGGTCAAATGGAATTTCTATTTCTAGATCTTTGAGGAATTGCCACACTGTCTTTCACAGTGGTTGAACTAATTTACACTCCCACCAACAGTGTAAAACTGTTCCTATTTCTCCACATCCTCTCCAGCATCTGTTGTCTCCAGATTTTTTAATGATCGCCATTCTAACTGGCATGAGATGGTATCTCAGTGTAGTTTTGATTTGCATTTCTCTAATGACCAGTGATGATGAGCATTTTATATGTGTTTGTTGGCCTCATTTATCTCTTCTTTTGTAAAGCATCTGTTCATATCCTTTGCCCACTTTTGAATGGGCTTGTTTTTTCTTGTAAATCTGTCTTAGTTCTTTGCAGATTCTGGATATTAGCCCTTTGTCAGATGGGTAGACTGCAAAATTTTTTTCCCATTCTGTTGGTTGCTAGTTCATTCTAATGACTGTTTCTTCTGCTGTGCAGAAGCTTTGGAGTTTAATTAGGTCCCATTTGTCTATTTTGTTGCCAGTGCTTTTGGTGTTTTAGTCATGAAGTCTTTGCCTATGCCTATGTCCTGAATGGTTTTGCCTAGATTTTCTTTTAGGGTTTTTATGCTGTTAGGTCTTATGTTTAAGTCTTTAATCCATCTGGAGTTAATTTTAGTGTAAGGTGTCAGGAAGGGGTCCAGTTTTTGCTTTCTGCGCATGGCTAGCCAGTTTTCCCAACATCATTTGTTAAACAGAAAATCCTTTCCCCATTGCTTGCTTTGTCAAAGATCAGATGGTTGTAGATGTGTGGCATTGCCTCTGAGGCCTCTGTTCTGTTCCATTGGTCTATATCTCTGTTTTGGTACCAGTACCATGCTGTTTTGATTACTGTAGACTTGTAGTACAGTTTTGGAACATTTATAGATTGGTTATGTGTACTTTCCTAATTTAACCAAGAGCATAAATTCCAATTGCCTGTTTATGAAAAATAATTTGGGATTTTTTTACTAGAAATGGAAAATTATAAACACCTTAATTCCTTTTTAATTATTTCAAAGGTAAGAAGTAAAAGAATGCTAAAAATGTGGACCATTTTACAGTAAAGCATTACAGTAATGCAAATCCTTTTTCCACGATTTTTCTCAGACTTTCACAGTGATAGAATTGTTTTCCATACTCACACAGAAATGATTAAAAGAGTAGAAAAAAGATCAATATGAAAAAATTAAAAGGACTGTCCTTTTATAGCCTAAGGAAGAAAGAGAAGGCCAAAAGACTTCTAATCCATGGGGTTTAAACATCAGATGGTGATTAGCTGCTATTAATTTATATCAGCAAAAGAACAGAGGGAGTATGTAAAACTGCATCATGAAGAAATTACATTAAACACCAAAAAAAATCTGACTCTGAAAATGAAGAACCAAGGAATATTATTGTTCTGGGGGAAAAAAAAATCCCATTTGAGTAATTTCCCATTTCCTAAATGAGATACATGATAATTCCATACACAGGGCTTTCCTAAGAAACATTATAAAATATATATTCATTATTCAAAATTTGAAAACACAGAAAAAGCATGATGCAAAAATGTATCTTTAGCATTATTCCACTAAGATAATTCATTTTAACATCCATGTATTCATTATTGCTTCAAATACTTATCAGTATGTGTGTATGTTTGTGTGTATATTTTAACAAAACAAAATTCAATAAAAATTGAAATAAAAAACAACAAAAACAAAATAAAAAATATAAATAATTCCCATTGTAGCACATATTACCTTTTTCACCTAAAATTATACTGTAGGAATATTGTTCCATCATTCAATGCTTTTGAAAATATAATAATATTCCATTATAGAAGCATGCTATGATTTAGTCCATTGGTTTTTAAACTTTTAGATTATTTCATCTTGTAATCATTTGAATAAAGTGTTCCTTTATGTAGTCATAGATATGTTCAAAAGTATATGGACTATTTTCTTAACCTGTCCTGTACTTCTGCAAATAGAACTACTTGAGCAGAGATTAAGAGCAATTTTAAGGCTTTTCAAAAATATTGATAAATTGTTCTGCAGAAAAAATGTATCTTGTTACTATCAACATTTTTAAGTTACTAGTGACTAAATGTAAAAATAATTGTGTTTTCTTGTACTTAAGCCTTAAGCTATAGATTTTAAAAATTTGTCACAAGTGAAAAAAAAAAAAAGCCAGGACCTTAGAACCTGGCATCAGCTGAGGCTTACTAAACCGTATCAAGAAGATCATGTCATTCGTAAGAAAAGCATGTTTCAAATAAAAAGGAAATGTCAGCCCTGAGCGTTTTTATTAACCATCTCCCCATCTGACTTCAGAGCCAGCTTTAGCTGACCACTTCCTTTCCCGGGTTTATTTGTATTAGAAATAAGTAGATTCATTAACTGTGCCACTTGGTGGTCAGGCCAGGTCTGCCAGTGTCCAATAACAGGTAATGGTTGTATTTTTCACAGGGTGACTGATGTTTACTTTGTTGATGGCCCCAGGAGCCGATGTAATCTGAGATAGGTCTTTGTTTACTTCTTGTTTTACTGATATGCTGACCCATTTGAAACTAGTGAGAAAGAAAAATAAACATTCTGGAATATGGTACCTGAAGTCACTCTTCCTTAGTGGCTTTTTTATAATCTCTTCAAAGGCTTTTATTAACCCACTCTTTTCCCAGCAAAAAAAACACTGATCTTGTCTCTCTTCTAATTAAACCAAAAGTAATTGATACCACACCAAATAAGAAGCAAATTGAAAATATAAAAGATTGAAATTATGACTTAAAGAAAGTTTTATCTGGGGCTTGCATGTGTACTCAAGTGTTTTGTGTAGGTCATTTGCTAATGACATTTAATAATTTTTAAAAACTAGATTAAAATTGATACTGAGCCTGTCTACAGTGATTTAACTATTTTTGGGGAGTATAAAGTTAGATTTGTCTATATGAACTTGTTTGCTCCATTTTAAAAACTGTATTGGAATGATTTATTATGGATGTTCCAAAATAAATATAAAGTGAGGAAAATATTTTTTAATTACCACTAGTAACATATGTAATGGAAATGTATTGTATGCCCTAGACCTTATTGAACTATATTTGTTATATTATCTTACTGATCAGCACAGCAAAAATTCATATTTCAAGAGTGAAGGAAGTGAGGCATAGAGAGGTTAAATAATTCCCCAAAGGCAGAGGGCTGTGAGATGTAGTCCCACGCCTGCCTGAGGCCAGAGTCCATATTCTTAACAGACACGTCCTTTTGCTCCTTATTTCATGATGCCAAATATGCATGACACTGATATAAACCATGTATATTGGAATCTGCATATTCAAATGAGCAATGTCCATTTGATCAAACTGGAAGTGTGCTAATTACCTTCCAACATTCAACACTCATCTCAGAAATGATGAGGCACTTCACATTTGTTTAACTGAACTGAACACCCACCTCACAAGCCCATTTTGCTTCTGTTCAAACCAGGTTTGTTATTCTAATTTTGGAATTATCTTCATATGCAATCTGAGTCACAAGAGTAAATAAACTTTATCAGTCATATCTTTAAAATCATGTATATATGTATAATGTATTTATGTATAGAATTATAAGTAAATACACATTTATATAAACACATATCTATATAAACCCACATATTTACACTTGACTACTAAAAATTAGTTATAATATTTTTTCTTCTATGTATGTTTTCAAAAGTTGTGTTTAATCCCAAAGACTTACCATGATATTGTATGACAGATTCAAAAAGGAGATTCAACAGAATTTGAGGAATTGTAACACAGTTAGAAAAATCATAGCCCCAAAGCAACCACTTGTAGGGGATATTCTTTGCATTAAGTATGAGTATTAATAAATTTGATTGGCCAGGCACAGTGGCTTACGCCTGTAATCCTGGCACTTTGGGAGGTCAAGGTGGGTGGATCACCTGAGGTCAGGAGTTCGAGACCAGCCTAGCCAACATGGTGAAACCCCATTTCTACTAAAAATACAAAAAAATTAGGCTAACTGTGGTGGTAGGTGCCTGTAATCTCAGCTACTCAAGAGGCTGAGGCAGGAGAATCTCTTGAACCTGAGAAGTGGAGATTGCAGTGAGCCAATAACATGCCATTGCACTCCAGCCTGGGCTGCTGAGTGAGACTCCATCTCAAAAAAAATTGTTTTTGATTAAAAGTGTTTATATTACTTTATATGTGTATTATTACATCCATAGCTTATATGCATAATATAGTTAATAGATATATATGTGTATACATCATGTATACATGCTATGAATGTAATATTAATATGTAAATATATATATATATATATATATACACTTTCAAAATCTGTGTTGTATATACTCAAAATGCATATATATATATTTTTCAGAAGACTGACAATTATATTCCAACAAAACTTATTTAAAACCTCTGGTCTGTAAGTGCCCCATAGGTCTGTAGCTGATTTAGGGTGGCAACTCCACGTCTTCCCAGCCTGATTTATTTGCTTTCAGTCAGTTTGGCAGCTGCCCTCACAATAGCCTGAGAACTCAATCTATACTTAATAGAAAGGCATTTGGAATAGAAGAATGTTTTTGAGGGAGTTTTAAAAAATAAATGAAATAAAGATGTTGCTAAAAGCTATCCTCTCAGATTCACAAGACTGACAGGAAAACAAAGTTTCCACTTGCAAACTTCATGAACTGGCCAAATGGTTTGCTCTGTCATGGATAGCAGCAAGGCTGGCATGCAGTCTCACTGTGCTCACACTCTTGGCCCCGCTAAAACTCAGGCCAGCTCTCCTGTCCAGACAAGATCCTGGGTTTTTGGGAGAAAAATCCACGTTAACTACTGCAGTCGTTTTTCCAGGAATACAATCCAAAATCGCAGGGAGCACTTGGAAACAATTCTTGGCAATTGTACTTAGTTAAAGAAACTCAGGATATGAAAACATTAACACGGAGTGCAACCCAAACAAGATAAGAATCACCCAAGCTGGGCTACGATAATAGGTAGTGTTTACTCAGAGAGGTTATTTATGAAGCGCTGTATTAAGAAAGATCTTTTTGATGATAGCAGAGGCAGTGTTTGGCATGAACCTGATATTCTGCCTCACTAATGAAATGAAAAACTCTGAGATAAATGTGACAAAGAAAATTATCACTATTTCTCATTCATTGATAGTTTCACTTCTTGAATTAAATTCTGCTCATTCTCTTCTGTGCATTTAAAATTGTTCCTTTCTAGTGAGATATATATATATATAATTATTATATATATCCCATGGAATACTGCTCAGGCATAAAAATGAATGAAATCATGTGTTTTGCACTGACATGAATGGATCTGGAGGCCATCATCCTAAGTGAAATAACTCAGAAACAAAAAGCCAAATATTACATGTTCTCACTTATAAGTGGGAGCTAAACAATGAATACACATGGTCATAGAGAGTGGAATAATAGGCGTTGGAGAATTCCGAAAGAAGGAAAGGTAGGAGCAGGGGTGAGAGATGAGAATTTACTTGATGGGTACAATATACACTATTCAGGTGATGGGTACAGTAAAAGTGCAGAATTCACCACAGTGCAATATATCCATGTAACAAAACTGCACTTGTACCCCCAAAATCTATAAAACTAAAAAATAAAAAATAAATTGTTCCTTGTCAATATCAGCATGTATTAGAATCAGGAATGGTTTATACATTAAACATTGTAGGTACAACCCTTATGGAATGTGAGCCTTTTGAGGATATATTGTTTGGATAGAGCTTGAATGTAATAGTAGCATTGAGTGTTTACTTTGTACCAGGTATGCCATGAGGGTTTCACATCCGTTTACTCTCTTGATCCTCACACCACCCTTTGGGCAAGTTATTTTAATTATCATCATATGCAAACCCTGATGTATGGAGATAATAAGGAACTCGCTCATGGTTAGATTGGTAGTAACAGAGCTGGTCTTCTAACCCCTGGAGTTCAAGAGAGCTCTTTGCCACTGCACTGCCTTCTCACACATGTTCAGAACCCTCGATGTTTACTCAACAAAGGACCAAAAATCTGCTCTGTGTCTCTTTCTACTCAAACACCCAGACAGAGGGAAGAGCAAAGGTCCTATAGCCCAGGGAAATATGGCTTAATGGAGAAAATGAAAGCTGATAGATGTGGATGAAAAAACAGAAATTGAGGTCAAGCAGGCTGGGCGTGGTGGCTCAAGCCTGTAATCCCAGCACTTTGGGAGGCCGAGGCGGGTGGATCATGAGGTCAAGAGATCAAGACCATCCTGGTCAACAAGGTGAAACCCCGTCTCTACTAAAAATACAAAAAATTAGCTGGGCATGGTGGCACGTGCCTGTAATCCCAGCTACTCAGGAGGCTGAGGCAGGAGAATTGCCTGAACCCAGGAGGCGGAGGTTGCAGTGAGCCGAGATCGTGCCATTGCACTCCAGCCTGGGTAACAAGAGTGAAACTCCGTCTCAAAAAAAAAAAAAAAAAAGAAAAAAAGAAAGAAATTGAGGTCAAGCTAACATGAAAAAAGGGCCAACTAGGTAGGACTTTACAGGGCAGGTCCAGATTTTGGTCTTTATCCTTAGAACAATGAGAAGGCCATAAGGGATTTAGCCAATTAACGATTTTTAAAGTCCACTTTGGAAGCAATCAGAAAATCAGCCTGAAATGGAGGAGGCTGAGCGGATATCAAGAGAAGGCTGAGGCAGACTCAGCAGCCTGGGAAGAGAAGCAGGTCTTAGATTAAGGGACTGGTGAGGTGAGAGTGTTGGGTGAAGCTCAAGCAGTCTCCGCTTCTTGGGACTGCCCTTCCTGGAAGCCCAGCAGGTCTGGTTGCTCGTGTGTAGATGCCCTAAATATGACACTTTGGCTTAAGAAAGAATTTTTCCTATTCCAGTTTTTAAATGCAAAATTCTACTAATTTTTAATGAAATTCATGGATATCATTCTTGAACATGACTTAAGCCATTTGAAATGTATAAGAAAACAACATAGGAAAAAATTACATGTTAAATTTGGTGTGATACATAATGAGACCAACAGAATTAGTAATTTTTTCTCTTGGATCTCTCCTTCCAAAGTTAATAATGATCATCATAATAAATCTGGCCTGGGACAATAACCAAAAAGTTAAACCAACACAAAATCATTAGGCTGTTTGCTTTTCTTGAGTTCAGCCCGACATATGACTTCAGTATTTTCACAAGGATTAGGATCATTTTCTATATAAATCTCTATTGCATCATTAGTTTTCAGGTAGTTGAGTAATTTCACTGTAGTATGTAATAATCTTGACTTGACTCTAATAATAAATTTCCTGTTTGCATTTAATTTGCTAAGTTTTGTAATATCTTCACAAAGACTCTAAACTCTATGTCCAATTTTTCTTAATAGAAAAAATACTAGCTTGTCAAAACTGTATTTGAAATGTACAGCTTGATTATAAATTATTAGAAATTAAAGTGCAAGTTTCACTTACTTCTTAAAACTGAGTAGCCTTAGCCCATGTTCTGACCTAATAATCTGCCAGATTTTTCTTTAAGTATACTTAAACACTTGTTCTAAGAAAGTTTATCGACACTTTCATTAGGAATGACTGCTACTGGGAAATATAATTTATTGGACTGTCTGTAACAGAAATAAAACAAACCAGATTGATCCAGGATTCAAAACAGCGTTGTTCGTATCCACAATAAACCAATAAAATCTTTCTCAATATGTTTATATTTATACTTCCAAAGAGCATTGTTGGCAAGTTCAAAGATATGTGATTTTTCTGTACTACTATTTAAGAACATGTTTACTAAAGCTGCTGTTTTTCTAGGGCATCTTTTATTTACAAATGATATAAAAATACTGCCCAAAGATACTAACAGCAATTACTGTATTTGTGGCAGGAGGCGTGACCCAAGTGAGAGCCCAAGACAAAAAAAAAAAAAAAAAAAAAAAAAAACAAAGACAGGATTATGGTCTCAAATCCTACACAAAACTTGGGAAGAACTGCTGTCCTTTTTTTTGTCAGCAGAATTCTCTAAAAGCCGCATATTTATTTTTAGCCTACAGGGAGTTCAGTATCGCTTATTGTTTGTGCAAAGCTACTTCAGTGACTGATTATTATTAATTACCCTCCTAAAAGAACTTCAAGTCAGACAGGACTCAAGTTTTAAAACTAAGGTATGTATGAACCCTTCCCCTTTGACTAGGATGATCCTGATGGTGGCTTTTGTAAGTACCCATGGGCAAGGCCCAAACAGCTGCCCTGGGCCCAGGGCCTTTGTGGGCTGTCCTCTATGGCACCCCCAGTTAGGAGGAAACATTTTACTTAGTTGTGGGACATTTACTAAGAAACTTGACTGTAAGTATGGTGAATGTATGGTTTATAGCATAAACAGCAGTGTGTTTGTGAAATAAAGATGGCCTTCTTCATAACCAGAAGAAGGTGGGTCAACCAGCATGAACAGATTGCTGTCCTGGGAAAACTAGAAAACACAATTGAGGACCGAGAAACAACTTAAAAAGTCTCATGTCTACCCCAAAATGGTATCAAAAAGAGACCAAATACTAAAGTATAAATAGCTGATTATAAGACACATTTTTGAATCTTTATTTAGAGCACATTTTCTGTTATTTTAGATACAATTTGCAAAATCTTCCCTGTAGCTTTATCATATGTCCAGGGCCACTGGTTATGAAATTGCAAATCTGAAGAAGTATGAGGTAACTTCTTAATAAGTAGTAGTTGGTAACCACTAGGGAAGCATGAACAATAAAAACTGCCGAATAAAAACGCACAAAATAAACTCAAATTTAGGAGCCGTAGTTTTATTTCATGAGGGAGAATTTAGTAGATCTCAAAAATACCATGCAGAGTGTCTGTTTGGACTGCACTGCTCTGAAGTGGCAACTCCACTTCCAGATCTTCTATCAAAATATTCCAATCTGAAGGGCTTTTTTTTTTTCTGCTAGGATGAGTTAAATCAATTTATATGTATCGACTGAGTTCTTATCACTTCTTTAAGAAATGTGTCACTTTCTGAGTATCCTCAGTGTCTTTCCCTTGATTTCAAAAGTCACCAGGCAAGATAATTAGACCCATTCAGTTTAAGTTCATTATTTTCTATACTCAGAAAAACCGATTTTAAAAAGTATAATAGAGTTCCTTTTCCCCAAGATTTTTCTATATTTTCTACATATTTTTTAAAAATGTAATTGGTCATCTTGTCAAAATTCATAGATAGAACAGATGAGTAAACACAGAATTTAAAAATTGAATAAGTGAGTTCTAGATTCTTCTTTGTTTTTACTTCCTTCTGAGTCAATTGAATAATTCCATTCCCTTTAGAAGAAGATGATTATGCCTCAGTTTGTAATGTGGCTGCATTATGAAAGAGAGAGTCCAGGAATGAAGGTTCTGAGGATATGGAATGAAATTCTTAGAAACTGCTTAGCAAGAACTGACTCAACATGCAAAGTAAGGTTCCATTTAATTTGAGACATTGTTGTAATTACCAATGGAGAGAGAGGCCAGGTGCTGTGCAATCCCAGCACTTTAGGGGTTGAGACAGGTAGGTCGCTTGAGCCCGGGAGTTGGAGACCAGCCTGGGGAAGACCTTATCTTTATAAAAAAAAATTACTTGGGTTTAGTGGCACATGTCTGTAGTCCCAGATACTTGGGAGGCTGAGGTGAAACAATCACCTGAGCCCAGGAGGTTGAGGTTGCAGGGAGCCAAAATTGTGCCACTGTACTCCAGTCTGGGCAACAGAGCAGCAAGACCCTATCTCAAAAAAAAAAAAAAAAAAAAAAGAATTTAGAGAGAGATGGAGACACATGTTCCTACCAAAACATTAGTAGCATTCCAAAGTATGAGAATTACTGTTGACCAATTCCCCATCTCTATGGATTTTAGTGGAGGTAGCCAGGATTTGTGCAACATCTGCTCACAGAAAAAAAAGCAGGAACTAGATATTGTTAAGAGAAAAAACAGATAATGAGATGGTCATTGTAGAAGCAGAGCTCTTTTTGCATTCTGTTGCATTTTGTTTGTGATGAGGTCTGAGGAAGAGCGCTAACAGGAAATGCAGCCAGTCTCCCTATAAACAGGGTGGGCTGAGGCATAGGTTAGAGGCATTGGCAGGGCGAGCTCCAGCATAAAGGCATCATGAGCCTGACAAATTATGTGAGAAATACATACTCATCTATGACCAATCAATCAAAGTTCCCTAAAACATCTCAAAGTCTAAAATTACTCTTTGCCTCAGGATCAGGGGAACCAGGATGTGGGCATGAAAAACTCCAAATCATAAAATTCAAAAGACATTTTGATAAAGTTTTAGACATTTGATAAAAATCCATTTGAAGGGGTCTTACCTTGATAAAGCAAAACAAATTTGCAAGCATCTTTTTGAAATTATAGGAAAAGAAATGTTTTGGTGAATAAAAATGCTTCATTAATTCAATAAATATATCACTGAAGCATTTACTGTTTTATTATTTTATTTTAATTCACATATGTATTAAATCATACATATGGCTTCTCACAGGTTCAGACACAAGCATTCCAGCTGTCTGTCTAGTTTTTAATTTCTTTTTTCCTCTTTGAATTTTCAAAAATGTGTTCCTCTTACATTATTTGGAGCTGAAGTACCTACAGTGTACAGAAGAAATTCTTTGAATACACATGGCAGCATTATTGGTTTACTATGGTCTGCAGAAGTAATTGTTCTAAGTTGAGTTGTCATTTAGGAGAACACTCTCACTCTTGCTTAGATATTTGGATACCCAAACCTGGATACAATTCATTTCATCCTTCTATAAATGTATCTTGTGATGCTGTAGACTGCAATGATAATGCACATATATAATAAAATCATTGATGTTTATTATCTAAACATGATTACTCAATGGGCTGCCATAACAAATACCACCGACTGGGTGGCTTAAACCACAGAAATTTATTTTCTCATGGTCCTGGAGGCTAGAAGTGTGAGATCAGGTGTTGGCAGTATTGAATCCCCTGAGGCCTCTCCCCTCCGTTAGTAGATGGCTGTCTTCTCACCGTGTCCTCGCATGACCTTCCCTCTGCGTGTGTCTGTGTCTTCAGGGATGCCTGTCCTATTGGATAGGGCCCACCCATATAAGCTCATTTAACTTTCATCACCTCTTTCCAGGGCCTGTCTTCAAATACAGTCACATTCTGAGGTCCCGGAGGTTAGGACTTCAACATAAGAGTTTGAGAGAACATGATTCCGGCCATAACAGTCTATGTATAATACATGGAATATTAACCTTACCATTGGTGTCAATTCGGGGTTATTTGCTAGACTATATTCCAAGCTTTCGATAATTATATATTCTTGTACTGTTTGACAAAAGCTTCTTTCTCAAACCAACTTTGAGGAAATAAAATATAAATGAATGACTCTCCTTTGTGATGTGCTTTAGAAACAGATCTATTGCTGATGACAAATTCTGATGGCACCTGAGGTTGAGACATTGGTGCCCTGTGCACATAGCACATTAGCGTCCATGACAGCCACTTAACACATAATCTATTCCTTACTTTGTGGGGCTCTGAGCTGTGCACACCAGGAAAACAGAGTCCTGGGGTCCCTGTTGTGTTATTTACCTCTGTTTTGAGCTGTTAAGTCCACCACAGCCATTTAGTAAATTATCAGTTTTCTTATTGGCTCTAAATCATGCCTAATTAAAAATCTGACCTCCGCAAACTAGTCCTCTTCCTAAAGAGACAGAACATAAACAGGAAAAATCAACTAATTGCTACAAAAACTGCTTTTGTGGCACTGTAATTGGACCTCAGTGAAACAAATGAACCCACTGGGGATTCCTTAATGAATGTTTAACTGCAAACGGTAGTCAGGCACTTAAGCAGCTAGGCTGACGGTCCCTAATGAAATCAAATAAAATCAAATAAAATAATCTGGCATTTTTACTAACCAGATTTCTTGGCATATGACATGAAGAATAATATATTTCTGAGTACATAAATATGGGAAAAGTTATAAAGGGAGCAGAGAAAACTTAGTTGAAACTGCTCAGATTACACTTAGAAAAATACAACCCACAAAAAGAAGAAAGAAAGGCAACACCTCAACAAAATGACACATGCTGTTTCATTTTACACATGGAGCTCTCTGTCATGAAAGTCACTTCAGGGAAATAGTGAACTTGAGTTGGACTATATTCTTGTCGACACTTAAGGAAAGGTAGAATTTCTTTGCTTTATCTTTCTTTTTAAGAAGTTTTCAGTCCAAAAGAATAATATTTTTAAATTGACAAACATTAACATCATAGTTGAAAATTTTATCAATGTGCTTCCTCAGGGAAACAATAACTTTCTAATTTATTGTTCCTTTGCCTAATACATGATAAACAAATTCTAATAACAGTGAGATACTGCTCTGACTTCAACTTTTCCTGATTATATCAATATTAAAGTAAACCTCAATAAATTATCATTATAAATAATGTAATGATCCCTATCCATCAGCTGTGCTGAGACTGTTTTTTGTCGTTGTTGTTTTTGTGGGTTTTTTTTTTTTTGAGATGGAGTCTGTTTTTTTTGAAATGAAGTCTAGCTCTTTTTGCCCAGGCTGGAGTGCAATGGCACTATCTTCGCTCACTGCAACCTCTGCCTCTGGGGTTCCCGCGATTCTCCTGCATCAGCCTCTTGTGTAGCTGGGATTACAGGCACGAGCCACCATGCCTGGCTAATTGTTTTGTATTTTTAGTACAGATGGGGTTTCTCCATGTTGCACAGGCTAGTCTCAAACTCCCAACCTCAGGTGATCCACTTGCTTTGGCCTCCCAAAGTGCTGGAATTAGGGGCATGAGCCACTGCTCCCGGCCATGCAGATACTATTAATACTCACTAACATTTGCATGCTTCCCCACTTCCTTGGCATCTTGTTAGTTGCAGCCACATTGCATTGAGGTGGGGCCAGATGATAGCTTCTGGCAATGAGATGTAAGAATTGATGTACATCACTTCTAAGACTGACCCATACAACATCGCCAAGATCCTCCATGTGGGTCTTTGTCTTTTGCTGCTGCCTGCTGGTCAGCTGCAGAAAGCTGTGGGGCTGTAGGGAATGGGTAACTGGGGTAAAAACAGAAGATCTCAGATTTTGACCACCACCCCACCAAAGTCCTGCAATAGCATTTTTTGGAAACTTGTTAGAAATGCAAATTTTCAGATCCAAACCCATACCTATTGACTCAGAAACTCTGGCAGAAGGTCCAACTGTCTGCTTTAACAAGGCCTTCAGGTGATTCTAGATGCATACTGAAACTTGAGTACCAATGCCATAAAGATAACCACAAATTAGAGGAACTCAAGTCCCTGAATAAATATACAGAGGAGAAACCAACCATTACATTCCCCCAAGTCACTGAATAGTGGTATGGGCAAGAAGTAACCCTCAATTATGTTAAAATGCTGAAAGTTTAAGGTTGACTGTTGTAGAAATTAACATAGTTTGCCTTGACTAACACACCAATAGAGAAAACTTCCACTTAAAATAGCTTATCTTAATCCTGACAGGCAAGTACTTTTTAATATCCATATTTTGAAATGGAGGAAACTGATGTCCAAGGTAAACAACTTAGCCAAAATTACACTACCATTTTGTACCACAGCAGGCAGTAAACACATATATATGCAATATACATATACAGTCAGTTCCTAATGGACGACCTCACTATGGAATTTTCAACATGACAATATATTATTTCTTTATAAATATCGTTGTTTCTCTTTCCCTTCAAAAGGTATTTGGTAATAATTAAGCCACTTATATATAATTTTGAATATTTCTATATCATTTATTATTTAAAGCCTTTCATCAATCAAAAATTTATTATGCACATTCCATGTTTTGGCCGTTATTCAGCAAATGACTTTTTTCTTCTCAAAGCATCCAGAATATACCATCCCAGAATATGCCATTTTGGTCAGAATTTTTATCATTCCCTTATCTGCCTAAAAGCAAAGCAATAGGTTTTCTTTTCTTTTCTTGTTTTTTTTTCTTGATAAAGAGTTTTGCTCTTGTTGTCCAGGCTGAAGTGCAATAGCGCCATCTCGGCTCACTGCAACCTCCGCCTCCTGGGTTCAAGTGATTCTCCTGCTTCAGCCTCCTGAGGAGCTGAGATTATAGGCATGTGCTGCCACGCCCAGCTAATTTTGCATTTTCTTTTAGTAGAGATGGGGTTTCTCCATGTTGGTCAGGCTGATCTTGAGCACCTGACCTCAGATGATCCGCCTGCCTCAGCCTCCCAAAGTGCTGGGATTGCAGTCATGAGCCATCATTCTCGGCCTGACAATAGTTTTTCTTGGTGAAGGTGCCCCACCTGTACTAGGAAGAGAAGCGCTGAGGCTAAGAGTTGACAATGAAGTGAGTCTACATAAACAGAGCTTATTAAAACAACCCATGATCTTCCATTAATTTTCCCCATATATTTTCTAGGAAATACACTTTCCCACAATGTATCATCTATCAAAGCCCAAATCCTCTTTCCTTTTAAAAAATGGTATATATGCTCTTGGATCTAACTGCTGCTTTGCATTTCACTTCTTTTCTGTGAACTCTCATGTATGTAAAGATTAATAAAAATTGTATTCCCTTTCTCCTGTGAATCTCTCTTTCGTTAGTTTAATGTGTAGGCCCCCAGGGATAAACTCAAAGAAAAATTTTCTCTCCCCAACATTTACAGCTAGTTATAAACTATGCTTATTTCACTAAAGTTGAAAAGGTTCCGTAGAGAGGTTTATCTCAGTCATGATATGAAGAACATTTTACAAATGCTTATATGATTTAGCACATAACAGGGTGTTATGGAAAAAAAATCAACAGGCCTATTTTTATGTTTTGGTTGTGCCACAAGCTAGCTGTACAAACTTCAGCAAGTCCTTTCAGATTCTGGCTCTGAACGTCTTTATTTTTTTTATTATTTATTTATTTATTTATTTATTTTTTTGTGAGACTTATTCACTATCATGAGAACAGCATGGGAAAGATTTGCCCCCATGATTCAATTACCTTCCCCTGGGTCCCTCCCATAACATGTGAAAATTTAAGATGAGGTTTGGGAGAAGACACAGCCAAACCATATCATTCAGTCCCTGGTCCCTCCCAAATCTCACGTCCTCATTTCAAAACCAATCATAACTTCTTAACAGTCCCCCAAAGTGTTAACTCATTTCAGTGTTAACTAAAAAGTCCACAGTCCAATGTCTCATCTGAGACAAGACAAGTCCTTTCCACTTAGAAGCCTGTAAAATCAAAAGCAGGTTAGTTACCTCCTAGATACAGTGAGGGTACAAGCTTTGGGATAAATACGGTCCTTCCAAATGCGAGAAATTAGCCAAAACAAAGAGGCTACAGCCCCATGCAAGTCTAAAATCCAACAGGGCAGTTAAAATCTTTTTTTTTTTTTTTTTTTTTTTTTTTTTTTTTTTTTTTTTTTTTTTTTGAGAGGCTACTGGCATATAGTTGGTAGAGGCCAGGGATTCTTTTTTTTTTATTTTTATTTTTTTATTTTTTATACAGGCCCCATCTTAAAGGCCCCACTTTTTTTTTTTTTTTTTGAGAAAAAGAATAATAAGAAAAAGAACAAAGAAGAGGAAGAAAGAGAAAAAGGAAGAGGGAGAGAGAATGGGGGTATTGCTTTGCTGCCTGGGCTAGAATGCAGTCCAAATATGGGTATGCCTACAATTGTCCCCAATAATGGAGACATGAAAGAAAATGAGGGAAGAGAGCAACAAACAAGGAGCCAACCAACATTTCGTTTAAACTTCCAAGTTGATATGATGTGGTACTGATAAGAGTGTATATTCTGTGTAAAGTGGAGAGTTCTATAAATATTAATTACGTTTACTTGTTCCAGATCTGAGTTCAAGTCCTGGATATCGTTATTAATTTTCTGTCTCATTGATCTGTCTAATATTAATGTTGAAGTCTCCCACTATTATTGTGTGGGAGTCTAAGTCTCTTTATAAGTCTTGTATGTCTGGGTATTCCTGTATTGGGTGCGTGTATATTTAGGACCTTTAACTCTTCTTGTTGTTGCATTGATTCTTTTATCATTATATAATGTCCTTCTTTGCTTCTTTTGATCTTTGTTGCTTTAAATACTATTTTATCAGAGGCAAAAATTGTAACTTCTGCTTTTTATTTATTTATTTTTGCTCTCTAGTTGGTTGGTAAGTCTCTCTCCATCCTTTGTTTTGAGTCTTTGTGTATCCTTGAATGTGAGATGGGTCTGGATGCAGCATACAGTTTTAGTTTTTTGTCCAAATTGCCTGTCTTTGAATTGAGGAATTCAGTCAATTTAAATTTAGAATTAATAATGATATGTGTGAGTTTAATACTGTCATTTAATGTTAGCTGGCTATTTTGCCCATTAGTTGATGTAAATTCTTCATTATATTGATGTTTTTTACTTTTTGGTATTTTTTTAGAAAGGCTGATACTGTTTGTTCCTTTCTATGTGTAGTGGTTCTTTCAGAAGCTCTTGTAAAGCAGGCCTGGTGGTGATGAATTCTCTGAGTGCTTGCTTGTTCACAAAAAACTTTATTTTTCCTTCACTTATGAAGCTTAGTTTGGCTGGATGTGAAATTCTTGGTTGAAAGTTCTTTTCTTTAAGGATGTTGAATATTGGTCCCCACTCTCTTCTGGCTTGTAGGGTTTCTGCTGAGAGATCTGCTGTGAGTCTGATAGGCTTCCCTTTGTGGGTAACCTGACCTTTCTCTCTGGCTGCCCTTAGTATTTTCTCCTTCATTTCAACCCTGGTGAATCTGACGATTATGTGCCTTGGAGTTGCTCTTCTTGAGGAATATCTTTGTGGTGTTCTCTGTATTACCTGGAGCTGAATATTATCCTGCCTTACTAAGTTGGGAAAATTTTCCTGAATAACATCCTGGAGCAT
The DNA here is from genome assembly GCF_048565385.1 of Saimiri boliviensis. Taxonomy (NCBI): domain Eukaryota; kingdom Metazoa; phylum Chordata; class Mammalia; order Primates; family Cebidae; genus Saimiri; species Saimiri boliviensis. The sequence goes on from NC_133452.1 coordinate 147,376,726, forward strand.
ATTTTCCAGCTTGGATTCATTCTCTTCGTCACATTCGGGTACACCTATCAAGCGTAGATTAGGTCTTTTCACATAGTCCCATATTTCTTGGAGACTTTGCTCGTTCCTTTTTATCCTCTTTTCTCTAATCTTGTCTTCTTGTTTTATTTCATTGAGTTGGTCTTCGACCTCTGATATCCTTTCTTCTGCTTGATCAATTCGGCTGTTAAAACTTGTGCATACTTCACGTAGTTCTCGTATTGTGTTTTTCAGTTCCATCAATTCACTTATTTTCCTCTCTAAATTTTGTATTCTTGTTGACATTTCATCAAACCTTTTTTCAAAGTTCTTAGTTTCTTTAGATTGTGTTAGCACAAGTTCTTTTAATTCACAGAAGTTTCTTATTATCCACGTTTTGAAGCCTGCTTCTGTAATTGGAACCCACTCGTTCTCCATCAAGCCTTGTTTCTTTGCTGATGAGGAACTGGGATCCCCTGCTGAGGGAGAGGCGTTCTGATCTTGGGTATTCTCAGCCTTTTTTGGCTGTTTTCTTCCCTTCGTTGTAGATTTATCCATTTGTGGTCTTTATAATTACCGTCTTTATAATTGGGTTTCTGAGTGGACGTCCAACTTATTGATTCTCAGCGCCGAAATCTGAGCAACACACTGCACCGACCAAATCAGCGGCGTTAAGATTGATGGTGCCTTTCTGACTCTGCACCAAGAACCGACGCTCCGAGGCGCCGGCAAAACCGCCTCGCCGGTCACAGGAGTCGCGTTGGCGACCCGTGGGGCTCCTCCGCTGGGAATCTCCTGGTACGTGAGCAACCAGAATTCATGTGAAGGTGTGGCGTCCTCTCGTTCTTTGCGTTTTCAGTAGGAGCTACAATCCCGAGCTGCTAGTGATCAGCCATCTTGGATCTCTCTCCCTGAACGTCTTTAAAAGCAAAATTAGAGTTTGTGGTAAATAAGTTCTAAAATCTCTTCCACCTATGTGACTCTAATCCAAACATTCAAAGTTTGGAATTCAGGTAGAATAGGAAAGATTGTGCTGAGCGGTTCCTTCTTCCACCACCGCCTTTGGAAAAGACAAAACAATTTTGTTACCTTGGCATGCTGAGAATGCTATGATATGGAAGACCCTGATGGAATCCAGAATGGTAACTGCAAGATCTTTTCTATTGTAAATGATATTGTATGGAGATTGTGAATACTCCAATGATTTTAAGCATAATCAGCCAATCAGAGTAACTAACTGGTTCAGTATTAGCATGTTGACCACCTGGAGTTGTGCAATATGGAATCCTGCAAACAAGGTCATTGAGAGTCATTGTAGTTTTACCTTACGTCCTGGGTTCAAATTGCAAATTCTCCAACCGAGGCAAGGTACATAAATGCTGAAGGCTCGTTTACCTCATTTCCCAAATAAGCACATTAATAACATATACCTCACTAGCTTGTTGTCAGGCTCAAATGGGAGGTATGCATAATGGCTTTTTATTAACTGCAGTATCCTATAGCATGTGAGTCTCTGCATATATATCTCCATTTTCCCTTAAAAATCTGAAATTTGAATAAAATAGAATACTAAGGCTGCAATAACAATAGACTCTGACTCAGATTAATTTTAGAGATCGGTTGGTTGGTAACCCATCTTACTGAGTTAATTTAAATATACAGTTTATTATTTTGTGAGTGCATCTAGTCCTTGAAATGACTGCTAGCAAATTGTGTTCAAGTAGATATCCTTTGGGACTACTTAAATAAATAGTTAAGACTCATTTGAAATTAGCAGCTTTCATTTGCGTGCAAACAAAATAATGTGTTAAAGCCTTTAAAAACTGTTCAGCGGTATGAATTTAAATTCTGGGCCCCAAGGAACAGTATGTACACCTGTAATTCATGAAGTTGAGCTGTTTATCTGTAGCTCGGAGCCACAAACTCATTTCTTTAAGCAGAGAACTGGTCCAGGAAAATATATCTTCCAGGCTTTTAGAACCCAGTGAACTTTTTCTCTGTTTCTTAGTGTCTTGGTTCTCAATTTCATTCTTCTCCTCTGGTTTCCTATCATTAGATAGATGTATGAGTAGAGTTCAGGGGCTGTGGCAAAGAATTGCAGTAGGTTTCTTAATCCAGATGAGATGTTAACTGAAGCAGCAAACCCTCCTACCTGCATAGCCATCATCTCCTCCTGCCCCACCCTCTTACTTCTGATTGACTAAAAATTTCTGAGCCTTTAGCCCTACCCTACCCTATCCCACATCCTTGGGGGTTGAAAATTACTTACTGGCCAGGCACGATGGCTCACTCCTGTAATCCCAGCAATTTGAGGGGCCGAGGTGGGCAGATCACTTGAGGTCAGGAGTTTGAGACCAGCCTGGTCAACATGATGAAACCCCATCTCTACTAAAAATAAAAAAATTAGTTGAGTGTGGTGGTAGTTGCCTGTAATCCCAGCTACTCTGGAGGCTAAGGCAGGAAAATTGCTTGAACCTGGGAGGCGGAGGTTTCAATGAGCTGAAATTGCACCATTGCACTCCAGCCTGGGTGACAGAGGGAGACTCAAGTCTCAAAAAAATATTACTTGCTGAAATTAGGGTTTAAAATGGCATCTGATATCTAGCTCACAACTCTTTCATCCATTAAGTCCTGTATGTTGAACACAGATTATTGCTGTTAGTATTAGTATTGCAATGCTGCTTAAGGCACTTTGATCTCAAGAGTGACAAGTACTGAGGAATTTTCATTGACGTGTACCAAGGTCTACAATAGGAATGACAGGTTACCATGGTAACAAGGAGCTCTTAATTTGATATAGGAAAATTCATAAATATTACCTGGAGAAAGTAATGATTAAGAGCTAAGCAAAGCTCTAAAACATATTTAAGAGTTATTTGGGTAAATGAAGAGGCAAACATGGTGTTTTCCAGCATACACGGAATCTCAGTGGCAAGAAAGAGTATGACTGCAAGTATTTCAGTGAGGCTAGAGCTTCTCCCATCATTGCATAAAAATCTTCACCATGGTAGTTAAAGGCTTTGTTTCTTGGATGTGAGTTCTGCTTCTTGAGACGGAAAGAAGAGCATTACCCACTCCATTCCATTTGAACTTATACTCATAAAGAAATATTCCTAAAAAAAATCTGTTTTAAGTAGTTCTTTAGGGAGACAAGACTATGTCCTGGGAATCTCCATAATTAAAACGTTGACACACAAAGATTTAGAGATAATATGAACTGTGGTCTCAGCATACATTTTTGATGAAAGTTTATTTGTTGTTTGTTTCTTTATGCCAGCGATTCAGAGTCCCAGGAGTCCTGACAATGGCTTAAAATGATGCCAGGCTAATCCACGAAGTTGAGTTAAAAACTGATATTTTAGTTTGAATTATTCACACGAAGTAAAGTGTAGCTGAAGATTTGTGGAAGAGATTCCATCAACCATCATGGACCTACCATAAAATCAAAATATAAGTGTATTATATGTGATGAGTAAAGTATTCAGATAGGTTTGTTTTTTTAGCTCATGCAAAAATATGTTGTAGGAAGAAGAAAATTTATAATAAAATTATAAAAAAAGAAATCAGCATTCTAACACCTCAAAGAAAAAACAAATTTGAAAAGTCTTTACTGAATCAAACAGGTAACATTTTTGAAGGCACTTTCAACTGGATACAAAAAGTCACAATATGAAAACAAAAAATAAAGCAGCAGATAGTGCTAAAGACAGAAAAGCTTAAGGTAAAAAGACAAGTAGACCAGAAGCACAAACAAGATCACAGCAGAAGGGCTCTGAATGAACAACCAAAAGAGAGCGAGAGTTGCAACAGTAGAATTAAAATGTGCATTGAAGATAGCAAAGAAAAGAAATAACTACAAAAAAAAAAAAAGCAAAAATTTAGACACAAACTTGTGAAAATCTGTCTAATGAAGAAAATCAAGGACAAATTTTAAAGTGATGAGATCAAAATGTCAGCTTTACAAGTCACAAAGTAGTCTAAAAATAGAAAATGAAAAAGATCAACAGGGGTTAAAAAAATACCTGCACATTCAAATAGAAAGACTCATAGTATTTATTCACATATATATGTTAGAAATTGTGTCAGGCAAATGTTAAAATATAAGATTGAAGAACAAACCCTGAAGTTCTTAAGGAAAAAACAAAACAAAACAAAACAACAACAACAACAAAAAACTTCCACCATATGCAAAGTAAAAAACACCAATCCTTCTATAGAACTCTGAGAAATAAAATATAGTAAATCATTATTTCAGGGCAAGACTCCATCTCAAAAACAAACAACAAAAACAAACAAACAAAAAAACTGATGGTATGTCACAAATACACTTAGAAAAAAATTCATTGATTTATTTTTAAAATTTAATGGGAAAGTTGGAAATCTTATGGAAACAGATCCTTGAAAAATATATTTAATAAAATATACACTAAAATATCTTAATAGATAAAAAGCAATCAGTAAGTTTTCACAGATGTTTATATTTTTAATCTTTTTGGAATATTTGGTATGCTTCATTAAATATTCTAGAGAATTATAAGAAACTGAATGCTACTTAATTCATAATTCATAGGCTTCTAAGCCTGACAAACAAAAAGCCAAAATTCAAAAATGATTATAAATGTAAATATTCTAATAATGTAACACCCAATCACTATGTAGTACTCACAAAATATGACCAACTAAGAAGAAAAAGGTATAGAATATTTATTAAATGTAACTTATTTTAATGTAAAGGTAAAATAGAAGTATTTCCCTAATTATAGACATTTAGAAAATTTATCACTCACAGTTCTCTGAAACTTTACTGCAATATATTCTCAGGAATAAGAAAATGAATTTAGGAAGAACTAAGGAGTTAGAAGATGCAAGGTGAATAGTAATTAGTACAACTTGTTTGTAAAAACTGTCTAATGGTTGGATTTAAAAAAATGACAATCTATAAGTAAATTTTCTGATTTGGAACAGAAAGAGATTTAAAAAGTAGGAGGAGACTCTGTTGGCACCTTGATTTTTGACCCAGGGATACTGATTTCGGACTTCTGGCCTCTACAATTGTGACAGAATAAATCGTTATTGAGCATAAATTGTAAAAAGCCACTAAGTCTGTGATGATTTGTTACAGTAGCTGCAGGAAACTAGTACAGAAATCAGTGAATTTTTTTTTTTTCGCTTATAAAAGGAAAAATTTGTCTCCAAACTACATCAATACAATGAATCAAACAACATAGTCTCAAAGACATGTGAAGTAAAAATTAACAAAAACACAAGGGAAAATTGATAAGGACAAAATCAAAATAAGAAATAGTAATGCTCCTTTTTCAGAAAGTTCAGTAAACTTAAGAAAGTTAGAATTTGAGATTTAATTCCCATAATGAAAAAGCCTACTCTATTAGATGAACACAGAATTTTATACCCAGAAAAAAAAAATCATTCGTTTCAACTACATATGGAACCATTTACAAAAATTGTCATGTAACCACAAAGGAAGTCAGAACCAGATTTATATTTTGCAAATCACATTTCTAGTCACAATACAATTAAATCAGAAATTAACTTTGAAAAGGTAATTGAAATACAACCTTACAATTAAAAAGTGTAAACACGATTCTAAATAATTGATGCAATATTTTTCAAATGCAAACATTAAGATATGTTTAAGACTTAATGCCAACCAAAACGTATATATTAAAACTTGTAAAAAGATAAGCATAAAGTCACCTATATGGGAATTTGTATTCTTAATACATTTAATTAAAAGAAAGAAAGATTAAAAATGCTTATGTTAGCATCTATATCAAGACACTATAAAAAAGAACAAAATGAATAAATTAATTCAAATAAGATTGAAAGTAATATTAAGGTAAAATAAAGAACATTAAATATGTATAAAACAATATCAAGAATACAAAAGACAGGCTTTTGAAAATACTTGAAATTGACAAATTATAAACACTGAGAAAAAATAACAAATAAATATATTGCAGGTGAAAATAGAATTAACTCTAATTACAGTAAAGAGTAAAATTGTATGTAATACCATGGAAAGCTATATGCTGACATATTTTAATGTAAAAATGAAATGACAATTTCCTAGAAAATAAAACTTTCTACAATGATAAAGGAAGAAGAAATACTGGAAATACAAGTATATGTTTAGAGACTACAAATGTCTACCAAAAAATATTTTACCCACAAGTCTCTATAAGTGACCAAGTGGATTTTATAGAGAAATTTTACACAGTTTTCAAGGAACAAACAATTGCTAATACAGACTATTTGAGAATGAAGGCTGAATAAGTAAATCTACCTGCTTCATTTCATGAGGTCATTGGAAAAATTAAAAGACAATTTGAATAATAAAATGTTAGTAGAAACTATACTAGAAAGTCTAAGATGGTTCAACTTATCACTGCATCGATGGTTAAACAGACAACAAACCAGGCCGGGTGTGGTGGCTCACGTCTGTAAATCCAGTACTTTGGGAGGCTGAGGCAGGCTGATTACCGGAGGTCAGGAGTTTGAGACCAGGCTGACCAACATGGAGAAACCCTGCCTCAATTAAAAATACAAAAAATTAGCTGGTCATGGTGGCGCATGCCTGTATTCCCAGCTATTTGGGAGGCTGAGGCAGGAGAACCTGCGAGGCAGAGATTGTGATGAGCCGAGATGGCACCATTGCACTCCTGCCTGGGCAAAAGAAGTGAAACTCTGCTTTTAAAAAAAAGTAATAGTTTCAACAGACATAAAAGTGAATAACCCATAAGCTGCAACATATATCTCATAAAAATGGCCTTCCAATACAGTTATATGAAGAGAGACCTTTCATAATTTGAGTTAAATTTATCTAGTAAACATCCATACATACATTAAACTTAATGGCAGAGTTTGAGAAATATTTTCTATTTATCATTGTACCGAAGATCCTAGTCTGTGAAACCAAAGAAGAAAAAATAGTAATAATTGGAAAGAAAAATAAAAAATTGTTATTTTAGGATAGATACGATTTTGACATAGAGAATCCAAGAGAATCAATGATAAATACTGAATCAATAAGAGTTCATCAAGATTGTTAGGTATAAGATCAACTTAAAAAATCAGTAGCATTAAGAAAATATAATAAACAGTGTTATTTTTGTTACCTCGTTGGGTTTGGGGTGCCAATGTACTGGGCGAAACAGTATTGAATAGAGCCTTCCCTGAGACTCTTCACAGAGAATTCTGTTGCATTGCTACCCTTTTGGATTTGAAAAAGAGTTAAAAACTCTGAAACGGAACAGCTAAGTATATTTCATTTTAAAAAAATGACTTCTGAGATTCTACTTGATTCTTAAGAACTATTTTAGAAAAGATAACAGTAAGTACTAACTCAACAAACTTCATTGCGTATCTCTTCCTAGAATGCAATAATTATTTGTAACTAGAATGCTTATTTCACACAGCTGGAGAAAAG
>NC_133452.1:147389172-147489172 GCF_048565385.1 Saimiri boliviensis
TCATCTTTGTATTTATTTTCTTTTGTGGCACTTGCAGTTAATACATTTTGACCTTTATTAACATTAAATCTAAAACAATAATTTATTAGCACTGTTTAAAATACATTAACATTCTGCCATATATATATATATATATATATACTCCATGTTAACATTTATACTTTTAATATCTTTCAACTCCAAAACTGTATTCATTTTTAAGTAGTTAAAACTATCATTTTTTCTTTAGTCTAATTCTGCAAATATTTCAAAGAATTTCCTAAATAATAATTTGTTGTCTGTTATTTTAACTTTTTGTTCTTTACTATTCATTTTCTTGTTTTTTCAGATATATGTGTTTTTGGAAAACGTCCTTACATTTTCATAAAAATGATACATATTCTCTTCAAGTATTCAAGCAATGTATATAAAAATATAAACCTAAAGCCCGGTGCCAATTACAACACCCAGAATCTGAAATGTTACCACTGTATGATCATTGTTATCTAGACATCTTAGGTAGACATTTGAATGAATGCATAGATGGGTAGATAAATGGTAGGGAGATAGTATTGGTTTTATAAAATAAACATTTTGGGTTGCTTATCTTTTTCCATCCCTTTATCGTCTATGTGTGTCTTAATATCAAAGTTTACCTTTTATAAAGAGCATATAGTCAGGTCTTTTAAATTTTAATTCTAGCATTCTGTGTTTTTTAATTATTACGTGATAAGTACTTTTCCCTTTGTCTTTCAAAGTCATTTTTATGCCTGAATTCAACTGCTTTTGGAATTATTCATGTGGCTCTTTCTCTATTGAGATTTGCCACTCTTTTCAGTTTTCCTGGTTTCTTGGCTTCACTCTTCTTGTTCACCAGATAAAGAAGACTGGAGCATTTCCATGCATCCCTTTTCTCTCCTGAGTGTTCTGTGGGCTGCACTTAGCAATGAAGTAAAACTGCAAATTGAGGAACTCAGTTTCTTATCTACCTTCCTCCTAGTAGCTTCCACTCCACCAAATTCTGCCTACTTATGGCCAGGTCTGGCTGCTCATGGCTGTAATCTCAGCATTTTGGGATGCCAGGGCAGGCAGATCACCTGAGGTCAGGAGTTCAAGACCAGCCTGGCCAATGTGGCAAAACCCTGTCTCTACTAAATAGCAAAAAAAAAAAAAAAAAAAAAAAAAAAAAAAAAGCTGGATGTGGTGGCATGCATCTGTAGTCCTAGCTACTTGGGACGCTGAGGTAACAGAATCACTTGAACCTGGGAGGTAGAAGTTGCAGTGAGCCAAGATCATGCCACTGCACTTCAGCCTGAAGGACAGAGTGAGACTGAATCTCAAAAAATATAGAACAGAACAGAACAGAACAGAACAGAACAGAACAGAACAGAATAGAATAGAATAGAATAGAATAGAATAGAATAGAATAGAATAGAATATTCAGTACCTTCAGAATAGCAACAGCTATCAAAGTTCAAAAAAATTGTTTATTGCTTGAACTGCTGTGATTCTGTTCTACACGTGTAGTTCAGATATATGTGGATCGATGAAGTGGGGAGGCAGAATTTGGGGATTTGTGTCCAGTACTTTCCCTTCTGAGATTTCCCAGTCTTTTCAGTATTTATAGTGTCCAGGCTTATTTTTTTCTGGTTTTCCAGCTAGAAATATTTGGAGTTTTCCATGTGCATTCCCGGAACTGCTACTTGCCCAAAGGACAGAACCACGCCCCTGAAATATGGGAATTATTTGTAAAGCTCCTGTCTCCTCTTCTAAGCATAGATTGTCTGAATAAGATGTATGCTTCTGTTCAGTATTTTGTACCTTTACGTAGATTTTTTTCTCCAGATTTCATAGTTATTGTCTCTGCAAGGAGATTCCCCAGTAGAGTCTAAGTCCAGCATACTGAGATGTGAAAAAAGTCTGGTGATTTTTACACAGAATTTGCTTACTATTCACTCTGAAAGTTTTCTTCTATTAAATCTATGATAATTTCCTTTTCTCCATTTTTAAACCCCTATTTCTGAACTTACTAGAGACTAGCTTTTCTTCACTTAATTTTCTATGGCTTCTCTTCTCACTCAAAACATTTTTGAAGTTTATTTTTTCCGAATTTTCTTGTCTAATTTTAATTTTCAGTTTTTCTGTTTTTGTTAATCATTGTATTTATTGCTATAGGATATCTTTCTTGATTTTACTTATGTTTTACATTGAGGTAGCAAAAGAACTGAGTGGGACATTTGTCAGCCTGGGTCAGTGGGTGACTTTTATTTACAGAGCAGATGCGGAGCTGATGGCAAATATGTCTACATGCACAATAACTATTACAGTTCTGTTTAGTTTGTTTTGCAAAGTAGTTGTACCATTTTGCTTTCCCACCAATAATGAATAAGAGTTTCTGTTGCTCTACATTCTCACCAGCATTCGGCATTATCAGTGTTCTGAATCTGGGCCACCATAATAGTCTGTAGTGGGTTTGTTTATTAACTTGTGAAAGCAAGGAGAAGCAAATGTAGTTCTCACTTGGCCATTTGGAACCTTACTCTTTCGGGGTGTTTAACAATGTAGTCATTTCTTCAATATTTGCTTCTTTCTAAGAAACTAATGAATGTGGCTTTAAATATGTAATAATTCTCATCAAACACGTTTGAATCTATTCTAATGAAAAGCTTATATGTGTATGGCAATACTTTTTTTTTTTTTTTGAGACAGAATTTCGCTCTTGTTACCCAGGCTGGAGTGCAATGGCGCGATCTCGGCTCACCGCAACCTCCGCCTCCTGGGTTCAGGCAATTCTCCTGCCTCAGCCTCCTGAGTAGCTGGGATGGCAATAAATTTTTAAATATTCAAATTGCAATCGTATTTACTTACAAAAGTTTTTTATGGTTATTTTTATTTCCAAAAAATTAGCAATGACAACCTAACCACTCAAGAGTTTATCTTCCAAAGACCAGTGGTATGTACATAAGTAAGATGGCACCACAGTGCACATGTGCTTTTGGAGCCTACTTTAGCTTAGAAATAAAAATATTAAAGGCTTTTCAACTTTAGCCAATGTGTATATTACTAATTACAGATGAAAAGGAATATCTAACATGATGGGTTTCTTTACAGATTAAGCAGAATAAATATAATTTCCCTGCAAAGAGGTATGTCAGAGATACATTATAGGAAAGAGAGGACATTGATATGTGTGGGACCATTTCTCTATAATTCATCATCTCTCTGGAGTGTGTTTACCTCCTCTGTTTCCCTCTCTAGAGGACATTTGTTTATAAGCACAAACATGGACATATATGAAAACAGATGAGACTAAAGCCTTTAAGAAATTCAGAAGAGGTTGCTAACCTTCTTAAGTAATGAGGAAAATCTATTTTTTGAAAGTTCACAAAGAGAAGACTTTTGGATTTATTCTACTTAAAAATCTGAATATTACTTTATGGAAAATCTTTAATTGCGTAGCTTTATTCATAGTGAATGTCTAATCAATTGGCAATGTAACCAAAAGTAGTGTATCTCCACTTTGTTAAGTTTATGATATTATGGAGCTTCATGTTGTTACTAAAGTAAGATGATGTCTAAAATTATCACTCTTCATAAAGTAGGAACTATTTTGTTATTTTAATAGTAACTTTCTAGGGTCAGAGCTGGTTATAAGGCTTAGAGTTGCATTTTTATAGGACCGTATGAGATGTAACTAAATTATATTTTTACTTTTCTTTTTAATTTTCATATATGTATGCTTCAATCTTTAATCAGACAAAGACACCCTATTTGATAAATTGTCTTTTTTTTTCCAGTAATTTCTATTTTGCTTCCTATCGCATACAGAGTATTTGTCTTTGAAGCATGACTCTTGCTTCCATAATGCCATCTACAGTTGGAACTTCCCTTATCTCTGACTTCCTAAGCCTCTTTCTTTGGTTCTTCTTTTTTCAGATTGGCCTCCAAATTCTGTCATTTTTCTGTGTTCCTCATTTGGCAAATGACAATCATCAGATCCACTGACATAGATTCCAGCTTCGATGCTCTTTTAAAATCCCACTGAGCCATCAAAGACAACTCAAATTCAAGACAGCTCTAATTGAACTTAATATTGATTATTTTCTTTTCATCTTTTGGTGTTAGTCCAACTTTGCATTTCTGGAATTAATCTTACCTTGTCAGGGTGTATCATCATTTTTATATATTATTGACTTTAGTTTTTTAATATTTTGTTGAGCTGCTTTATATCTATGTTTAAGGGAGATATGGATCTATAGGCTTTCTTTGTTGTGCTATCATTATCTAGTTTAGTGTTAGGACGTTACTGGCCATATACAATGAGCTAAGAAATGTTTCCTCTTACATTTTCTCAAAAGGTTGTGAAGAATTGGTATTCCATAATTTCTTCCTTAAATATTTAGTGAAATTCACCAGTGAAGGCATGTAAAGTTGGTTCTATTTTGGAAGGTTACTTTTTTAATTCAATTTCTTAAATATATCTAGACCCCAAAGATAAACTATTTAATGTTGTTTTTGTCTTCGTAGTTTTGGTCTCTCAATTCATTGGTCCATTTCATGGAAGTTATCAAACATTGAGGATAGAATGGCTTATAGTATTCCTTTATCATCCTTTTTATGTTTACATGATCAGTAGTGTTGGTGCCATTTTCATTTCTCATATTGGTAATTTCTGTCTTTTTTTTTTGGTACAGGCTGGCTAGAGGTTAATATTCATTGACATTTTCAAAGTACAAGCTTTTAATTTTAATTTATTTTCTCTGTTATTTTCCTGCTTTCAATTTCATTGATTTCTGTTCTAGATTTTGTTATTTATTTTCTTCTGCATGCTTCAGGTTTAAATTGCACTTCTATTTCTTCTTCTCTAAGGGAGAACCTCAGGACATTGATTTCAGATTTTTGTTTTTTTCTAATGTATGCTTTTGAAGCCATAAATTTCCCTCTAAGCACTGCTTTTGTTGCAGCCCATATAGATTGATAAATTGTGTTGTTTTTATTTTCATTTAATTAGAAATATTTTAAAATTTCTCTTGAGATGTCTTCTTTAACTGATGTGCTACTTAGAATTTATTGTTCAATCTCCAACTATTTTGATGTTTTCCAACTATCTTTCTGTTACTGACTTCTGCTTTAATATCCTTGTGATCTAAAATCATACTTTGTATAATTTCTGTTTTTCAAATGTTGTTAAGGTTTGTTTTATAGAGCAGAGTATTGTTTATCTTGGTGACTGTTCTATGCAAACTTGAGAAGAAAGTATATCTCTAAGAGTTGTTGTATGGACTCCTCTTTAAATGCCAATTAGATTAAGTTGACTGTTAGTGCTGTTCAGATTATTCTTGTTGAATTTTGGGGCTGTTTAATTTATCATTTGCTGAAAAAGTGGTCTTCAAGTGTAATCGTGGATTTTTCTTTTTATGTTTATTTATTTATTTTTGAGATGGTGTTTCGCGCTTGTTGCCCAGGCTGGAGTGCAATGGTACAATCTTGGCTCACCACAACCTCTGCCTCCCGGGTTCAGGCAGTTCTCCTGCCTCAGCCCCCAGGTAGCTGGGATTACAGGCATGTGCCACAACACCTGGCTAATTTTTTGTATTTTTAGTAGAGACAGGGTTTCCCTGTGTTAGCCAGGATTGTCTCTATCTCCCAGTCTCAGGTGATCTGCCCACCTTGGCCTCCCAAAATGCTGGGATTGCAGGCATGAGCTACCGCACCTGGCCAACTGTAAATTTATTTGTTTCTCCTTTCAGTTCTATTAGTCTTTGCCTCACATATTTTGTTGATCTGTTGTTAGGTGCATGTATTAAGCATTGTTGTATTTTTTTTGAGAATTGATCCTTTTATCATTATATAATGAATCTATTTATCCCTCATAATTTTTGTTGTTCTAAAATATGTTTTATCTGAAATTAATATACTGTTTACCTCAGTTTTTTAAAATTAGTATTAGTCTGGTATATCCTTCCCATTCACTTTGCTTTTAATCTGTGTTTTCATGTGTAAAGTGAGTTTTTTATACACATCATATAGTTGGGTCTTGGATCTGACTTTCTCTGATTCATTTTCCCTCACAGAAACTGTGCACTGGTTAAAGGTCGAGTGCATCAGTGCAGTTATTTGTGTGTTGTGGAGGGGTGGGGGGTCATCTCACAGTTGTGGATTTTTGAAAAAAAGCCTCCAGTAGTTTATGAACATGGGAGTTGGGGGTAAGGGCTAGGGACAGAAAAGTGATGAGTACTAAGTCAAAGTAGGAAAATTATTTTCAAGGTTTTCCCCTCATAAAGAAGCCACAGTAAAGGTGCCTGAAGAAGACCTCAACCAAAGGCCTCAGGTAAAAATACCTGGGATGGAAGGCATAGGGCCTTCTCCTCTGACATCATTTGGTTATGTATTTGACTAAGGTACCAGGTGTCCCCAAAACTCTTGAGCCACTGCTAGAGCAGCCTCTCTCTCATTGCTGGTTAGGGTCTGACCAAGCAATCACATGATATTTTTCCAATCAAATTCAAAGGACTGACCCAGGCCCTGCAGAACATCTATGTATTTGTCTGGGTCATCTGAAAATTTTCCTAACTCTGGCTTGATTTGCTTTAAGTCAGAAAGTGAAAAGGGAGTACGTATTTTGGTTGGGCCAAATTCTTCTCCTACTGCCTATATGGGGCAGAGTTGGAGCATCCTAGTAGTCAGGTGTCTTGGCTGTTTTGGCCTTCCCTGATTCCTCTTGGGTTACAGGAGCTAAGGAGACCTGGTCAGTATTGGTGGAGGGAGGAGCCACAGGAATTCCTAAATATGGGGTAGCCCTGAGGAGGGGCCAGTAGAGCACAGGTTGTAAGTCTTACCTAGCTGAGAATTATCCCGTAGAGAAAAGAAAACTTGCACATAGGAGACCTCCATCTATTTACCTTCCCTCTTACAGAACAGGTCTAATTGTAAAAGCATGTTATAATTTATACTTCCCTTAGGAGGCCAGGTTTCTCCACTCAGTAGAAGGTATCATGGCCACACTGTTTGGCAGGAAAAAATAAGCCACTTCTTCTTCAAAGATCGTGAGTCAAATTGATCCCAGTTACCCAGGATAAACTTTAAGAGTGATTTTGCCTGGGGAAGAGCAGCACACATCTTAAATTGAACATAGGGATGCCTGCATCCCTGGCTATTCTTTGCAACTGCTAGCCCTGGGGCATCCCCTAGTTATAGCACCTTGCAGTTTTCCTTGGGCCCTAGATGCTTGATCATCTTCTGGGCCCCCCATTTGCTGTGTTTAATCACACTTACCCGTGTCATGAGCACACCCTCACTATCTAATGTCCTCTTTGGCCACCATAAGGACATGGGGACTGCCAGGCTTAGTGGCCCTGTACAGGCGCACACTTGAAGAATTAGGTCAGTGAGTCTTGGGCAATTGGTGCCAATATTCCCTAGCAAGAGTTCAATTACCATAGGCCTGACCATAAAACTGCCCTAGGAGGATAAACACCTTGAGAAGGGCCTTTAAGCACAACAATCTTAAAGAAGGTAATGGCTGGCCACATGGCGGAGGCCAGAACAGTGCCCTCAGGACCTGGGCCTTCTTCCCCACCTTACTCTCCATTAAAGGAATATGCCATAGGGTTGTGGGGCCTGTAATTAACTATTTGAGCCTTGGACCAGGTCTGACTATGGTACTCTACATGGAGAAGTTCTGCTGTTCAGAGAGCTAATCCTCAGCAAGACAAATATTACATTATCACATTCTGGCACCATTCAGTTGGATTGGTAAATTACAGATGACCAAAAAAAAAAAAAAATAGACTCTGGCATTGTTAGGACATAACCTAGCACAGCGGACTAAGGGAACTGACCCTGTGTATTTCTACTGTAGGAGGTCCTCATAGGCATCAGCCTGAGGGCACTGCAGGCAAGGGTCCCTGACTGCCACCCCAAGGGCCTCAAAGTCTTAGCAAGGAGGGTAATAGCCTCATGTGTGGAAATCTGTATAGGTAGGAGCAGCTGGAGTTTTAACCCTTGAGTTATTCCCTTCCTCCTGAAACTAGTGCCCACCTGGCAGAACTAGTATCCCTCACTCGAGTTCTAAAATTAGGGCAAGGAAAGAATGAACATATACACAGATTCCAAATATTCTTACCTGGTTCTGCATGCTCATGCTGCCATATGGAAAGAGAGAGAGTTCCTAACCTTGGCAGGAACTCCCATTAAATGTCATAAGGAAATTTTAGACTTATTACAAGCTGTCCAAGAACCCAAAGAGGTAGCAGTCTTACACTGCCAAGATCACCAGAAAAGAGACGAGAAGGAAGCAGAGGGCAAACCCGAGCTGACCTAGAGCAAAAAGAGCAGCTAGACAAGAATTTATAGAAGGACCTTTAATGTGGGAAAACCCTCTCCAGGGAACTAGACTTCAGTACTCATCAGAAGAGGTAGAGTGGGCAATCTCCCAGGGACATAATCTTCACCCTTCAGGATGGCTAGCTACTGAGGCTAGCTACCTGCTGCCAGCCAGTGGAAAGTACTTAAAACTGCATCAAACCTTCCATATGGGTATAGAGACTATATATCGAATGGCCAAATCTGTATCTACAGAAAAAGTTGTCTTCAAGGGTGTCCAACAAATAGTCAAAGGATGTGAAATACGCCAGAAAAATAATCCTTTGTGACATTGCAAAGTTCTTCCTGGGGAACAGCAAACCAGTCATTACCCAGATGAGGACTGGCAAATGGACTTTACCCGTATGCCTAAGTCTCAGGGATATCAATATCTGTTAGTATGTGTAGATGCCTACACAAACTGGGTTGAGGCTTTCCCCCACAGAACAGAAAAAGAGAGTCCTGATTAATGAAATAATCCTTAGATTCGAACTCCCTTGCTGTCTTCAAAGCGGTAATGGCCCTTCCTTCAAAGCTGCAGTGACCCAAGGAACTTCCAAAGCGTTAGGAATACAGTATCATCTCCACTGTGCTTGGAGGCCTCTGTCCTCAGGGAAAGTGGGAAAAAATGTATGAAATTCTTAAGAAACATTAAAGAAACTGGCACAGGAAACCTATCTCCCATGACCTTCTCCATTACCAATAGCAGTCTCAAGGGCTGGAAACTCTCCTTAGAATATAGGACTCAGCCCTTATGAGATGCTTTATGGATGGCCCTTTCTTAGTAATGATCTCATATCAGACAAGGAAATAGTAGATCTAATAAAAGATATAACCTCCGTGGCTAAGTACCAACAGGCTCTTAGGACCTTACCAGAAGGACACCCTAGGGAAAAAGGGAGAGAGTTGCTCTGCCCTGGAGACTTAGTGCTTGTTAAGTCTCTCCCCTCAGACTCTTCCTTTATAGGTTCATCTTGGGAAGGATGATTTTCAGTTATTCTGTCTACCCTAAGGGCAGTTAAGGTGGTGGGAATTAACTCATGGATTCATCGTACTTGGTCTAAGCCTCGGACGCCTCTTGAAGAAAATCATAGGCCCTCCACTCCACAGCCTGAAGTTCTAGGAGACGACCCTTCTTTACATCTGCGAGCCTTTAGAGGATCTACCTTTGTTCTTCCGATGAGATTCCCCAGGAAAGTAACTACTCATGAGTCTAACTTACATCCTGGCATTCACAGGACTATCACTCTTGACTTTACGCTTTGCAATCAGACTCTTTGCAGTCACCCCTGCAGCTTGACTTACATCTCATAAACTCTCCTAATCCGTGGCTTACTATCTAATTATACTTCTAATAGCTCTTCTCTTCTCCCTCTGTCATACAGGGCTTATAGGTCCCTTGGTCACCAATCTACAAATTCCATCTATCTCAAACCTCACTTGTATGAATTCTGCTAATAACTCAAATGCTTCCCTATGCCAAAGCTGGATTGCCTTATCCCCGGGCCTCAACTGCCTAGCACCAGGCTTATTCTTTGTTTGTGGCACCTCAGCTTATTGCTGCCTGAACAATACCCCTGGGGAAATATGCCTCCTCTCCTTTCTAGTGCCCCCTATGATGATTTACACTGACTGTCAAGTGCAGAGTCTTCTCTTGCCAAGGCCACACCATACTTGAACCCCAATTATTTCTTTCATAGTGGAGGGGCCAGAATAATAGGAGGACTTGGTACTGGTATTGGAGGAATGACTACCTCTACTCAGTTTTACTGTAAGCTACCTCAGGAGTTATATAATGACACAGAAAAGGTTGCTAATTCTCTTGTAACTCTGCAGAAGCAGCTTAACTGTTTAGCTGCTGTGGCTCTTCAAAATAGAAGGGCCCAGGATCTGCTAACAGCAGAGAAAGGAGGAACCTGTCTCTTTCTAGGAGAAGAATGCTGCTACTTTGTAAACCAATCGGGTACTGTCTTCAACCAAGTTAAAGAACACAGGGACTAATCAAACACAGAGCTAAAAACCTTCAAGAAGCTGGATCATGGAGCTTGTTTAACATCTGACTGTCCTGGCTCTACCCTCTTCTAGACCCATTTATAACCGTTCTATTATTGCTGGCCTTTGGGCCTCTCACCTTTAACTTTCTTGTCAAATTCGTTTATTCTAGAATTGAGGCCATGAGGCTACAAATGGTCCTGCAAATGGAAGCCCAGATGTCCTTGGCTCATGAGTTCTATCATGGACCTCTGGATCAAACTGCACCCCTGGAAGACTCCCCTCTGGAGGAACCTCAACTGCAGGGCCCCTTCTATGCCCAAGTTCAGCAGGAAGTAGTTAAAGAGTGACTGACGCCTCTGTTCCAACAGCAGTTGGGCTTTCCTGTTCAGAGAGGGGACTGAGGGACTGTGTCATAGAAGCTTCTCTGCTTGGGTCTGTGAGGGGCATGGTTTCAGTACTTCCTCCATGCTTTCATCCGGCAACCAGAGGGGTTTCAAATGTAAAGTTCTTTGTCTGACTTTCACGTGCGCAGGCCAGGGAGGGAAAGCCAGGTGAGGCTCCTTTGTCCCAAAGGCCGCCAAAAGCTCTGGGAGGAGGCGGCTCTGTAACTCAGGATTGTGGACCAAGTAGCCAATCTGGTATCAAAAGTCAAAAGTCAATCACTCCAGAGGAATTTTGAAAGAACTCCTCTCATTGGATGAGGATATGAATGGGGAGGGAATAACTCAAGGGTTAAAACTCCTGCTGCTCCTACCTATGCAGATTCCTTCTCTGGGTTCCCTCCCATGACAGCATGGGAGCTATCTTCTTTCTCTCTCTCTCTCTGTCTAATAAATCGCTTTTCTGCAAAACTCTTCAAACTCACTGGTTCTTTCCTCAGCTGTGCAAAGTTTACTGCTGTGCTCATCAATCACATTTTAAAATTTCTTTTTGTAGTGTTTTCAATTTCTAGAATTTCATTTTGATTCTCAGTGAGTCTATATTTCAACTATATCATGTGTATATTTATGCATGTTGCTCATTTTTCCCAATGGAATCTTTAATATGTTAAACATAGTAATTTCAAATTCCTTGTATGATAATTTCAAATTATGTTTCAGATATAAGTCTGGCTCTGATGCTTGCTTTGTCTCTTCAGTATGTATTTTTTAAAGTTCCTTTAGCATGCTTTGTAATCAATCTCTTTTGAGCCAGAAATGGTGTATCAAGTGATAGAAATTGACATAAATAAGGCTTTAGTGTGATTGCTTATGTTTATCTGGCTAGGAACTGGGTTATTTATTTATTTATTTATTTTCTGTAGCTGTAGATGGTGGAGACTTCAGATGTCTCTAGTTTCCTTGTTGTTACTCTTGTTATCTTTGGCTTCCCTGAGTACTCCTAATTAAATAAAGTCCATATATTGAAGCTATTTCCCCCAAAATGCACTGCTATTATATTGTGTGGGGAATGGGAAGCATTCTATAATCTCATAATCAAATCTTAGTCTTTTGGTGAATCCATATCTCTGAGCAATAATCTTAACTAATGCTTTTTAGCTCCCCTCTCCCTTACAAAAAGATGGGAAGAATAGAGGGGACTAGAGTTACAGAAGTGTATTTCCTTCATTGGAATATGGTTTGGGTAAAGTCTTTTCTCCTTAGAGAGAAAGTTTTTGCTGTGGAGAACGCTCTGGACATATTTCACATAGTTACTCTTTTCTTCCCTGTGCTAGGGTCATGAGAAAAATTTTATTGGCTCTTTTCTGTGGAATTGTTGGTGGGTTTCTAGAGGTATAAACCACGAAATAGCATAGGCCCCTGCTAAGACTGCAGACCCAAGGAATTTCTCACTCTCAACTGAATCCAAACTTGATCACTAGCAATTTATAAAAATTGCTATTTAATGTTTTTTGTTTGTTTGTTTGTTTGTTTTTTACCAGTGTTTGACTCCAGCATTTTTTTTTCCAGATAGGCATATTTTGGCTGTGATGCATTCACTTTATCTGTCTCTCTTAATTTTGGAGTGGCAGTTTTCTCTAATTACCCTTATTCTCTGATGGACCTAAGAAAAGTTGCTGATTTTCAGCTTTTACAGCTTTTGTTGTTGTTGTTGTAAGGACAAGAGTGATGACTTCCAAATATTTCACGTCAGAGCTAAAACCAGAAATCCTAGTCATTCTTTTTCCTCCTCTAATTCTGAAACTTCAGCAATTTGCCTTTTAGGCTGTTTGCCATTGTCCCACAGAACATGGGAACAATATGCTTTTATTTCACTTTTATGGTTTTATTTTTATTTTGTTTTCTACTTTGTATTTTTATTTCACTTTTTGCTCTTTTTGTATTAGTTTGTATATTTTCTATCGTCCTATTTTTAAGTTCAGTGATTCCCTCTGTCTATCCTACTCATAGGCCTCTAAAACATTCTTTATCTTTAATATTTTATTTTTCATTTCTCATATTTGTATTTGACTTTTTTGTCATATCATTTTCATCTCTTGGTGACATTTCCTATCTTGTCATAAACATTGCTCATATATAAGTTTAGTGTGAAAGTTATCTGAAATTAAACACATAAACAGAGTTATTAACTTTTGTGGATTAGAAGCACATCTATTAGTAATTTATTTCTTTGTAAAAATAGTATAACCTAAGACTTAGTCTATCAATGGTTAATTTACCAGTAAGATTTTGTTTGGATCTAATAATAATTATAAAGAAAATCAACATTACGCTATACTTGTAAAACTGGATAGAAGCCATTTTATGAAGGCTTTGGATAGGCAAAATCTATTTGTGTATTTATGCTAACATTTTCCAGGGAAAACTTGGTCATTTCCGCTCAGTAGAGACAGATTTTTATAGCAAAAGAAATGGTGAAAATATTCTGCCTTTGGGGCAATTGTAAAAATGTTTTAATGTGCCTCAGCTGGAAATTTCTATGTTTTGCCAAATTAAATGATCATTTTCTCCCTGCAAAAAGTGTCTTTCATGTTGGAAAGGATTTGAGAATAGAGTATATTTGAAAACTATGTAACACATTTTTGAATTTTTGCTGGTTGGCATGAAAATGCTGATATTTCATCTTAGCTTTAGCTACCAATGTGAGGATTCCTTTCAATTAAAAAAAGTGAAAAAAAATTACTCAACTTAGGTTGCAGGAATAATAACATACTTTAACTTGCAGTAGAAAATGGTTGGTTGAACATATATCTTCCCTGAAAAATTTTGAAGAACTTCATTTTTGTTCTTCCTCCAATGGAATAAAAACGAAACAGTATTTCCGTAATACTATTTGATGAAGATTTAATCATTAGACTTCAATTATAATGTATTTTCTCTTTAACCAAATAAAAACAGATTCACTATGTATCAAGTGGATTTACCCATGATTGAATTATTTAAAAAATATTTTTCTGATTTATTCTAAAATTAATCTAATATCTTAATATCACAAAACTTTTTTTTCTGATAGTATTATAGTCTGATAATAGACTTAGTTGTTTCCAGTGACATATACACTGTAATTGATGGTGATCATTTCTTCTCAGTAGAGACAGATTTTTGTAGTTAAGAAAGAAAGAAATACTGGCTTCAATAAAGGGAATCGCTGCATTGCTAGAGTCTTAATAGTATCTCTAGAGAGGCAGGTCAAAGGCAGAAATTGCGTGAATTTGGGGCATCTGGTGTAAGTGGACTTTTCGGCATGAAAGTTGGATTGTGATTAGGTAAGGCTGATGAGCTAACAATGTAGGGTGGTGGACATAGAGATGTGAGGATTATCAAGTGAATAATTCAAAGTTGGTATTGGAAAGTAAGCAGTTTCGTTTATTTTAATGCCTTTTTAAAAGAAGTTTCCTTTATCCATGCCAAAGAGGGTATGCAAAATACTAAGAGCTTTATTACAAATTAAATCTGGATCTCTCATGAATTGCACAATGAATCATTTTTAAACAAAGGAATCTGTTGCTCACCACAAAGAGATTTTTAAAAATCTAGCAGTAAGGTAAAAATATAATTTACATTTTCACTCTTTTTTACATATCAAATATATAATCTTTATTTATCATGCAGTTAACATCACGCTAATCAAAATTTGTGATTTTTATCAAAATATTTACAAAGGTAATGAGATACTTATTCATGGCTCTTAATGAAAGAGACAAAATACCTTTTTATTAATGTATGCCCCTACCTTGTATTTTGATTTAATAGCAGCAAACCCATTATTCTGAAAACCTAACTAGTTAAATTGTTTTTATGTCATTTACTGACTTTATGCTTCTGGATAGAGAAGGGAAGAAGAGAACTCAAAACTGGTAAAAATAGCATAGCTTCTTAGCCTTCGGGGGAATTCTTTATTAAGATTCCACTTTAAATGCACTTCTGATAAGCTTCTTTCACAAACAAGAAGTCCATATAGAAAATAGGCATGCTCATTTGCAGCTTTAATTATAACACTTGTACTAATAGTATAAAGGAAACCTCCAACACTTACTTTTAAAGGTTTTATTTTAGGCTTCTTATATTAATAAGGAATGGGGACACTGATAGCTGAAATTTTTCATGTTTAAAGGCTCATTTGCAAAAAAACAAAGTAAATGGAAGAAGAATAATTTATGCAAGCACTGTTAATCCAGCTGTTTTGCTTCTGGGCTTAATTGGATTTACCTAGCATTGATATTTGGTGTCAGCATGTGTTATATCATCAACACAAGGAATAGTTACCCAATATAAATGAGGCTATGAAGAGAAGTGAACGCCAAGATTACGAACCTCAAACCAAAGACAAAATATTAATTTATTTGACTCAATCTTAGCATAATTATTTTCTAGTCATGTGTGTTATAGACTCCTATACCAGCTTGATGCTATCTTCTACACTTCTTCCTTTATACTTATCTGCTAAATATAGACAGTGATGAAAACTAGTGTTTGAGAAGATGACTTTGAAAATGGTTCCACATGTCTTCTGCCTGGCCACGTACTCCTGTTAACTGTAAAAATGTATGCATCGTCTCTAAAGGTAGGAGTGTGACATCTGAATTTCAAAGGCAGGTATACATCATCGGTAAGCAGGTCTTTGCTATTCACTTGTAGAAAAATGAACTTATTCTTTTAAAATTAAGCAATGAGCAACATGTTTGAGAAATCATTGCAAATATATTTACATATATATATATATTATTCCATTTATCTGTTAGAAGTTAATATTAAATGTCTCCTGGTGAATATCAGGAATATTTATATAGAAAATATATGTAAGAAAGATTATTATTACCTAAAGAAAACTATCTTAATAGAAATGTTTATGAATATATATATTTACCATATGTATTCATCATATATATATGTGTGTCAACCTGAAATATATTTTATATGTAAATACATATTAATATTACACAACATCTATAGGCATTCTACATATTTTGGTACATAACTCATATTCTTTCATTGTTCCTTGCCCTCTCTACCCTTTTTGAAAACATAACTCATTATTTATGTCAATACTCCTCATTTTCCTTTCCTATTGGAATTTTTTTATTGCACTTATCATATAATATGCTAAATAATACATTGGTTTATTATAACTGTTGTTTGCTGAGTATTGGCTATTTTGCTATACTCTAAGATGAACTTCATGAGAGAGAGGATCATCCTTTTATTCATGAAAACACCCAATATTCTGTAATAGAGCATGGCATGCATATTAAAGGTGCTCAGTAACTGAATGAAAGAGTGGATATTTTACAAGCATTATGCGTGTATACATATTTATATGTATTTTTGTATGTGAGGATACACACACATTCAGATACGTGTGTATTTAGAGTTTTAAATTATAATTTTCATGTGTCTTTTTCCTAGTTTTTCTTCTTTTGGTGTTTAAGCCATTCTTTCCTTCTGTGTCATTTATGGAATACATGTGCTTAGAAGTTTAATTCAAAGGATCCAGTATAGTTGCCTAATATTCTGACTTCAGAGTTCTAAGATATGTAGTATATCAAGAAAAATACTTAAAAAATAGTCTTTTATAATTTTCTTAACTTTGGAGTTGCTCTGAGCTTGGTTGACCAGTAATTCTTCCAAGTAAAATCGAAGGGAAAGTTACTCTTGAGCTAAAAGAAACAGTATAGATTGTATCCAATAGCATCTTCCAGTGAAATGGTCACTCTAGCTCAGAAGGATCATGTGAGCCAATATAACTCAGATGAGTTTGAATTAAATGCAAACATTATCATTCTGTATCAAGGTAGGAAATTATTACACACTATCATGTAAGTTGGCAAATCTAAAGTCCAAATGGCTCAGCCTCAAATATTTTTATCAACATTGGCAAGCAAGTTGGGCTGCCAAACTTTTTGTGAACCATGCAGGTGAATTTAACAGTATTGTGAATCGTGTTATAAAAAAATTAAATTTGCATTTATTCAGGTCTCTGTCCAAAATGTCCCTCCTTAGTGATAAATAAATAATTTCCTCTTCATGTACTTTTATATTACCTATTATAATTTATATTCATTTTGCCTATTTGATTTCTATCTGTTCTGTTTGCTAGAATATAAGTTCTATGAAGGCAAGAACTTTGCATGTTTTGTTCATAACTGACTGTCCAGTGTCCAGAAAAATATTCCTTATAAAGTATAGGTGCTCATATCATAGTTGTTAAATCAATGAATGAATAAAAATAAGTAGCATGAGGAAGAAGATGTTCCTTCTAAAAAGCATTTGGTTGGTCCTCAAGATGCTTTTGCAAATACACCCCAAGGAAGAATTGAAGAGGCCTGGCACTGAGCTTTTCAAATAATAAATTCCTTTTCTGAGAAGCATTTTTAATCTTTCCTAGAAACCACTCTAAAAAGAGAAAGACTTTAAGATTCACATTTGTCACAAGTCAAATGTTAAAGTATTCGACACCTATGATTTCATAACTATATGCTTAGTCCTTAGAAATGGTCTGATTTTTGAGGTATTTTGTTTTGGAAACACAAGGTTGAGTTTTAATACAAAAAAGAAAAAGAAAGAAAGAAAGAAAGAAAAAGAAAGAAAGAAAGAAGAAAGAAAGAAAGAAAGAAAGAAAGAAAGAAAGAAAGAAAGAAAGAAAGAAAGAAAGAAAGAAAGAAAGAAAGGTCAAATAAATACGTTCCAGAGAAAATAAATGAATGGAGAAGATTGCAAAAGATACAGATCTTTGGCCATGGGGCGGGAAAAGATCAAGATTTCCATTTTAGACACGTTAAGGTTGAGATGTCCCTTTGGGGGTTCAAAAAGATATGTTGATAATATAGTTGGATGTTTAAGCCTGGAGTTAGTAAGTTATCACCATATGGTTATCTAAAGCCATAAAAAAAAAGTGAATGTAGATAGAAAGAAGAGGTCTAAACACTGACCTCTGAGACACTCTTACATTAAGCAATTGGGGTAATTGCATTTACCAAGTAGGAGTAGTTACAGGATTTATCAATAGGAATACCAAGAAGCAGTAGTAAGGGAGGTAGAGGTAGAAGGAAAAATAGGCAAGTGTGGTGTTCTGATCATCAAATATAGAAGAATATTTAAAATATTGAGATTGAAATGCTGGAATAGAACTATATTGTTTTTAATGAGTTTTGAAATTATTCTGTAAGTCAATTTTATATCTATTTATTTTTCATCATAAAAATGGCAGGCAGTCTCGGATTCAAGTCATTTTCCTGCCTCAGCCTCCCTGGTAAAATGTTTTGCTTAGGTTTCGTTGTTGTAGTTGTTGTGGTTTTTGTTTTGTTTTTAAATTTATAGCATTTCCATTGTATTCTTTCTGTACATCTGTGCTAAATTTTCCCATTTGCTCATTCATGTTGTCCATCTTTTCCACCAGTTGTCAAAATATTTAATCAATTATTTTAAAGCCTCTGTCAGTTAATTCCGATGTATTAGTCATCTATTGTTACGTTGCTCACTTTCTGTAAATGAGCTATTTTTTTCTTGAAATTTTTGTGTATATCTCATAATGTTTATTGAATATCAGATATAATGTGTAGAAGAATAGTAGGAATGAAGAAAGATAATATTTATACCTAGAAATGATTGTACCTCCTCTTTTTCTTAGCAGTTAGAATGTAAGGTTTAGCCCATCTAGTCAAGAGTTTATGTGGTTTGGGGTTTTTGTCGCTGTAATTATCTTCAGTGTACTACGGCTTCAAGTTTCTCCAGCTGCTCAGGATATAGTCCCCTAAGTTTTTTTCAGAGTCCATTTTTTTCCTCACTTGTTTTTAGTCATTACTAAATACCTGCACCACAGAGTGGAGTCTCTCTTCAGGTTCTTGTCACTTTTCCAGTGATAGAATACCACACCAGGGAATTGATGCTTGGCTCACGGTAGGATTGGGAAGGTTCTTTGTTGTTCTGGTACAACCTCAATCTTAGGCAGGACCTATGAGTCTGGGCATCCGGAGTGATACATTTTTACAGTTTTCATACTTCCTCTTCATGGCAGCCAAACTCTCTCTTGTATTTGCGACTGCCATGTTGTGTACGTGGGGTGGGAGGAGGGATAATTCTCCATCAGACTCTGCTTCTGTACATCTTACCAGCAGACACACGGACTGCCTTTTACTCCCTGGGACTTTTTTTTCCAAGAGTATTTATATAATGGATATCTTTATAAGATAAAGATAGTGCAGTGCCTTCCTCTGATCCCTCTTCCCTGCAAATTTGTTTGCTGTCCAGCATAATACAGAGATATTTTTCTTCTGGGGCAAAAATCAGGTAGACTTGTTTGTTGTCAATTATAAAAGAATTGGAGGATTCTACAATAGGGCTCTTCCTCTGTAATGCAACTGACTGCATGTGAATGTATCATCTGACTCTCATCATCTCACCAGGGTGAAAGAAAACGACGACACTCTGACTACCACTATTGCAGTGAGTATTAAACTGCCTTTTGTCTCTGACCCAGCAGCCTTATGTCATTCTGCCAGCATTGAGAGAATTGTGTAAAGCTAACGGGTTGTTAGCTTGTTAAAGTAGGGTAAAAATCTCAGACACTTCATACTTCTTGAAAATCTTAGTCCACCTAAGTCCTGTCCTTCCACTAGCGGCATTAGGCCTCCACTTGAAACCTGTGTAGGGTCCTGGGTCTAAGGCTGTTTTGTATTTCTCCTCCCCAGGAATACAGGATTCAACCCTTTCCTCGTAGCAATGAACTGTTGCCTGTGCCATAAGAGTTAACGCTACTCCTCCAGAGTCTACGTGAATTTTCTTCTTCTCCTTTCTCATAGACTTAAACCATTTGCTTTTTTTTTTTTTTTTTTTTTTTTTTTTTTACGTTTTCTACAAAGTGAGCAGAGCCTTAACCCTCATATATGCTAACAGCTTCTTTACCAGTGCTCCTGAGAGGGAATTATTCTGGTATCCTGCTCAGTTTTTATTCTTTCTCCTAAGCAAATGGTAGAGACCCACGGATAAAATACTACAACTTTCCTTGTGTCTAGGGCCCTTAGCAATCCCAAATAAACACATGAACCAATTCTCCTCGGCATTTAAGGATTCATTAAATTTTTTGCTCATTCATTTTGTACCAACTTCTACGGTGGTCATCTTTTTTACATTTTCACTGAGCAATTTGTGACACAGTTTGCATGTCCTGACTCTCTTTTGAATGTGTTGATTCACCTTTGAAATCTGATTTACTTGCTTGCCTTTAGGAATTAGCTTTTTAATGAGTTTAAGACAAGTTACAGTCTTGTAGATAATGCCCATGGTCTGAAGGTTTGCCTTGCCAAAATTAATATGTTGAATCCTAATCTCGAATGTGATAGTATTGTAAGAATGGGATTTTGGCAGGTGATTGGGTCTTGAGGGCTCTGCTGTCATTAATGGGATTAATTCTCTTATAAAAAAGACCTCAGAGAGCTAACTAGCCCTTTATACCTTATCTTTTCCACTGTATGAGGACACAGCAATAAATCACTATTCTGTAACCCGAAACTGGGTCCTCACCAGAAACTTACCTTGCTGACACCTTGATCTTGGACTTCCAGCCTTCCCTGCTGTGAAAAATACGTTTCTGCTGTTTATAAGTCCCCCAGTTTTGTGTATTTTGTTATAGCAGCCTGAACAGACTAAGATAATAATCTAGCCTTTTCTCCTTGTTAGGTATAGAGTCACATTCTTTGCAGGTTTCTTTTCTTCTAGAGGATGAGTCTAGAGAAGTGACATATTGTCAAATTCAATATTCAAATGGGATATTGTCTAGAGAAAAAAAAATGTTTAATTTGTTCACTTGACAAAGATTTCCCAAGTCTTACTAAAGACCAAGCTGTTACACTAAGCCATGTTGTGGGCACTGAAAGATGTACAAATCATGGTGGAAGAATAATATTCATATCATTATCCAGGCTTTGGGTTGGAGGCATGCCAACTTGGTTATTAGCCCATTGGCAAGAATGTTATCCCATTTGAAATCCAGCTACCTGGGCTCCAAGCTTTATCCTTAAGAACTCCCACCAGGTGCGGTGACTCATTCCTATAATCCCAGCAATTTGAAGGCTAAAGCTGGTGAATCACCTGAGGTCAGGAGTTCAAGACCAGCTTGACCAACATGGTGAAACCCCGTCTCTATTAAAAAATACAATCAGAGTGCTGGCGTGCATCTGTAATCTCAGCTACTTGGGAGGCTGAGGCAGGAGAATCACTTGAACCCGGGAGGCGAAGGTTGCAGTGAGCGGAGATCACACTATTGCACTCCAGTCTGGGCCGACAACAGCATGACTGCCTCCGAAAAGAAAAAAAAAAAAATCTCCCTACTACTCTAGAACTTCCCTGTTCCTTCCCTAGTTTATCAGATGATTAATCAGTCTCACATTACTGTTTTGCCTGTTGAAGTCACTGAAGTCTTCCTCTTTCTTCTCTTTTTTAAAACCCCACATAACTGGCTAGAGGTCAGATCAAACTAAAATTGAGCCCTCTAAACTGGTACATTGAAAGTAACTCTTCTGGCAACAGAGCCTTTCAGCCATTTGAATTTTTTTTTTCTTGGCCATTTGATTTTTCCTTCCACAAGCATAGCTCCTTGATCTTTAAACTGAGAGAGTGGAATTAAGGAACCTTCAAAGTTTTATCCAAAGGATAATTTGTGACTCTTTCATTTTTCTTTTCTTTTTTTTGGTCCTCAACAAGACAGATGAATTATATGATTGAGAGTTGGAAAGGAACTTAGAAATATACACGCTAATCTTTTTGTTGTGAAAATGAGAAAATTCAGACTAAAGAAATTCAAATGATGTGCCCAAGGCTACACAGATGTAAAATGAAAACAAAAAATGAAGAAGTAGATTTCAATCATCCGTGCTTGACCACAAGGAAGGCCTAGGAGAAGAGATAAGTGCTTGGATTTGGATTAAGCAAACTGTGTTCAAATCCTGGATCTATTGCGCACTGATCTGTGAAACTTAAGCACAGTGACAACTTTTCTTTTTTTTCCTTTTCTTTCTTTCTTTCTTTTTTTTTTTTTTTTTGAGATGGTGTGTGGCTCTGTCACCAGGCTGGAGTGCAGTGGCACAATCTCGGCTCACTGGAACCTCTGCCTCCTGGGTTCAAACAATTCTCCTCCCTCAACCTCCCGAGTACCTGGGATTACAGGCGCGTGCCACCATGCCCAGCTACCTTTTGTAACGTTCAGTTTACCTTTTTGTGAAAAAGGAGTGACAGCAGCAAGATTTGCTTCCCAGGACCGAGGTGGGCATTGAATGACGTTGTTGTTGGAAGTACTCTCAGTAAATAGATAAGGTCCTTTTGAACGGTACCGTGTGCTTTATGGTGTTAATGTGTGGACTTCGATCAGTGGAAGAAATCGTCAAATCAGGGTTTCTTTGCCATGTTTTGATTGGAAATACATTACATTGTCTCATAGACGTCTGTTATACACAAGGAGGTCAGGAGTCCTTTGCCAATTTGGTTTATGCTATTATTCACAATGAGCGAGTTTTGAAACTTTAATTAACCAAGTTAACCTGTTTGCTAACGCGTGGAAGGTTGTATTGTTCTAACACATTGCAACATTTTGGATAAAAGCGTAAATGTGGGTGTGGGAGGAAAAAAGAAAGAGAGAAACAGATTTGGATCAAAGCTCCTGCGGAACAACTGCCACAGCACTCATTTTTTCCCCCAAGGAATAGCTGTGGTGGAGAGCAGTGCCAGCTTGGAGTTTGCAACGTTTATATTCTAGCCAACGCTATGATTTTTATTCCTGTTTATTGACCAAAAATTGCTTCATTTACTGAACCAACCACGTAGCGCAGCAGAGGCGGCTGTGGTTTCGCGGCCTGGGCCCTGCGCAATGCCCACCGCTCTCCCATAGATGGCAGCATTTCACAAACAACGCCGCCACCGGGTCGCATGGAGAACTCGGCTCCAGTAATCTGTCGACAGGATTAAGGACCCCTGTTGTTTTACAGGAAGTAAATAAATCCTTATGGTATTCTGGAAAGCTCAGAAGTATATGAGAGTGGTAGGAAATTGTTTATTCTATGGCAAAGGTATCAAATGAATATTTACAGCATTTAAAACAATTACCTCGGATTGATGTGGACTGGTGTTAAAACTCAGCCTGTTTGCATTATCTAGTTTAGAGTATTTGTTCAACTCTTGCACACTAGATTGACTTTCTGAATACGGGATTTTAAAAAAGCATCAGTTCATGGTGAATGCTAAATCTAATAAGATGGTGATATTTTCTCTTTAGAAATTAAAATGTTATCTATTGTGTGTGGAAACCATTGTGTAAGAAAGACATAACCAGATGATACTGTAAACTAAAGGAACACGAAAAATAATGAAGAGAATAAAGGATGTAACAATACAGGATGAATAGAAATATAGTTGTTGGGCTTATGCAAAAGATTATCTTCGACTTTAAAATCCACTGAAATTCTCAATTTTAGACAATACCGTTTAAAGTGGACATGGAAAAATACTGTCATAAATCTAGATCATGGTTTTAGTATTCTTAAATACGCTTTTCCTCGGAGGGTGTGGAGGTGTAAGGAGGGGAGAAATACCAGATATGGGTGATGCAGGGATGGAGGCGGCAAACCACCTTGCCATGTATGTACCTATGCAACAATCCTGCATGATCTGCACATGTACCCTAGAACCTAAAGTACACTAAAAAAAAAAAAAATACACTTCTGAGATATTTCAAAAATGACATAGGGCAACAGCCTATAGGGCAACAATCTATCAGTGAGATTTACCCAGGGGTAGATTAAACAATCCTACTCCTTAGATTTTTCACTGCCTTAGGGATGCACTATAATTTTCTATCCCTAATTTTTATGTAACTTCCTTTACTTTATACGTTTCAAGAAGCTGATGATTTTTGAAAAGTACATTTGATCTGTGGTCATGACTCATTACCGAGTAAATAAATGATTATCGTTTTGAGCTTCAACACACATTTTCTTTTTAAAATTTATTTATTATTATTATTATTATTATTTTTAGAGACAGAATCTTGCTATGTGGGCTCAAACAATCCTCCCATCTGAGTCTCCCAAAGTCCTGGGATTACAAGTATGAGCCACTGTGCCCAGCCTACAGCACATATTTTAATATATTTAAGATCAAGATATCTAATTTTAAAAAATCAAGTAAAAATCTCTAATAAAATGTCTGCTCTTTTATAGTATGACTTGTTTGTAAAGACTTAACTAGACACTAAATTCAGTTTTTCTTTTTGAGTGTGAAGTTAAAATGCTGACAATTTATTCACAGGATAATGTCCTGTACAACTCTTACTTTTACGAAGGATACTTGGATAAATTAGCCTTGATAACCGATGAAACTCTTGCTTGGGTACTGGACATGCTGTTAACTCTGTCTCAATTGGGCATCTGAATTATTCTGGCTTTCAGTTTTCATATTGATAGCATGTCTATTATAATGATTTTATATAAAACAAACTGTTAATTTAACAATTGGTAGTGAATATCATTGTGTACATTGAACACTAAACACTTGCTTGCATAACAATTTAGGAATGGCTTTAGGAACTGGATGTCAATATCAGATTCCTGTTGCTTGTCTTGCCCTCATTGTATTATGTCACATGATTGTGTAACTTTGCAGTGCAATTGATGCTGTTGGTAATCAGTCAGTGCGTCTTGATTAGTCAAGACGTTGCCCATCAAGAGTTTTAGCTTGATAGGATTCAGCCAAGTGTAGTGAGAGCATTGCACACTGTGTAACATTTGTCACATAATTCAATAATACATAATCATAGTGATGCAAAGGTGAAAATAATCTACCCAGTAACTACTTTTTTGTTGTTGTTGTTGTTGTTTAAGATGATTACCTCTGATGCTCTAAATATGGCTTCAGGAAAATACAGAATGCCAGCCTAAAGTCAAACCCTCTGCAATGCATTTTTAAAAATTGTGTTAAGAACAAATTACATGAGTTCTATCCTCGTTAAAAGTTCTATCCTCCTAACAAGTTTAACAACGTTGTTCGGTGTAAGCTCAGTGTTGTACCCCAGACCTCTAGAACCTTTTCGTCTTGCTTAACTGAAACTGTATACTCATTGAACAATAATTTCCCATTTTCTTCTCCCCCTACCTCCTGGTAACAACCATCATTCTACTTTATGCATCCATGAGTTTGAATATTTTACATATGTCATGTAAGTAGACTCATGCAATATATTTTCTTTATCATTCATTCACTGATGGACATTTAGATTATTTCTATAACTTTGCTATTAAGAATAATTCTCCAATGGTCATGGGAGTGAAGATACCTCTTTTAGATCCTGATATTAATTATTCTGAATGAATATCCAGAATAGAACGGCTGGATCATCCGGTAGTGCTTTTTTTTTTGAGATGGAGTTTTGCTCTTTTTGCCAAGGCTGGAGTGGAGTGCAATGGCACAGTCTTGGCTCATCACAACCTCTGCCTCCTGGGTTCAAGTGATTCTCCAGCCTCAGCCTCCTGAGTAGCTGGAATTACAGGTATGTGCCACCAAACCCAGTTAATTTTGTATTTTTAGTAGAGACAGGGTTTCTTTATGGTGGTCAGGCTGGTCTCGAACTCCTGACCTAAGGTGATCCACCCGCCTCAGCCTTCCGTATTGCTGGGATTACAGGCATGAGCCACCGTGCGCAGCAGGTAGTGCTATTTTTAATCTTTTGAGGAACTTCCATACTGCTTTCCATAGTGGCTGCACTATTTTATGTTCCCACCAAGAGCACACAAGCATCCAATCACGATCTCCGCAATCTCACTAACATTTATTTTTTCTGATGGCCATCCTAACAGGTGTGAAGTGATAGCTCATTGCAGTTTGACTCCTATTTCCCTGATGATTAGTGAGGTTGAGTACCTTTTAATAGATTTGTCAACTATTTTTGTCTTACATAGATAAATGTCTATTTAGGTCATTTAGTCATTTTCTTAATCTGCTTATTTTATGGTTGTTTTTTTTTTTTTGTTGTTGTTGTTATTTAGTTACAGCAGTTCTTTATATATCAGTTCCCTGTATTTAGTTTTCTGTATATTTTGACTTGTAACCTCTTATGAAATACACGGTTTACAAATATTTTCTCTCTCATTGTGTAGGTCACCCTTCTGTTCTGTTGATTATTCCCTTTGTTGTACAGAAGGATTTTCAGTGCAATGTAGTCCCATTTGTCCACTTTTGCTTTTGTTGCTGTGCCTTTAGGGTCGTATCCAGGAAATCATCGCCATTACCAATTTGAAGGTTTTCTCCTTGTCTCCTTCCAGGAGTTTTACAGTTTCAGATCTTTCCAGTTTCAGATCTTATATTGAAGTCTGTAATCTATCTTGAATTGATTTTGTATCTGCTTTGCATTTTTAAAATCACTATTTTGTTTTAAACTTTATAATCAATCTTGTACAAATATACAACAAATCTATATACACTGTTCTATTTTCATTATCTCTCTTGACTTATAAAATATAATGTAAAAAGAACTGTAAATAATCTTGACTCTTTTTAAGGCAGTTTCATCAGTATTTTGACTTGCCTCTTTGAAATCGTATAATTTCATATAAATATGCGATATGGGCCAATATTTTTGAATGACTAAGAGATTTTGACAAATATAGGGAAAATACCAAGACATTTGTCTAAAGCTTAGGAAGAATTCCACACCTATAGTTTCCACATAACATGCAATTTCTAGAACAAATGAAATACATACAAGTTAAATGTATTAAATATAATAAAATGTAATAACACAAATCATTAACTAACATTTAACGAAATGTGATTTAATTTCTTACTTTTGTATGAGTGTTCGTGAGAACACATTAGGAATCAGAGGAAAGTAAAATTCCCTTTTGAGTCCTAGAAATAAGGTCACTACAGTGATGGTCTATTTCCTGCTACTCTTGTCTTAGTTCGTTAGACTCTATTACTGACATGGCCAAGGCCAGCATTCAGCCCCCACATGGCGCGTGGCTCCTCTCCAGCACGCGTTCAGGTCTGCCTGTTGGCTTGGAAACATTTCTCATCTTGTCCTCATTTCTGGAACAAATTAGGCACTTAGACTTCTCCATTACTTCAGGTACCTAGGTAGATTTCCCCTATGGTTGCAAACACAACCTGACATCTTATTTTTTCCTACTTAACGTCTCTGGCATCTATCTCTTCCTTTCGCTTCCCACTGCCCCCAAATCATCATCTCACATTAGGATACACTTCATAACCAACTGGGCTCCGTTCCTGGTGTCGCTGCCTTTTAATGTCACTAGAAAATTCTTCCTAAGAAACTCATTTTAAGAGCCATCAGTTGCCAATCCTATCAGAGCCCTCCACTTGATTTTCAAGGCTGTAATCTGACCATGTCTTGTCCATCCAGTCTGATTTCCCACTCCTTCCCCAGTGTGAACTCTGCAGAGCAGCCCACCTCCTCATAGCTCAGAGCATGGCATGGCATTCTCTGTGACTCTGCTCCTTTCCCCACATTGGGAATTCTCCCCCCTCTCCACTGCCTATGTGCAAATCCCCTCCTTCAAGTGTCCACACTGACTTAGCCACTGTTGTATCTCTGATTGTAACAGAACCTGGAGCATGGTAGACTCAATGACTAGCCCTTTGGAGTCTGAGTGAACCCAAAGGCTGCTTTGCCTGTGATGTTTCACTGAATGTTCAGAAGGCAAATGTTCCTGGTACATTTACCTTCTCCTGCTCTGTGAATGTTCAGCTTACAGTGGCTTCCCTTTTCTCTAAAATATTTTCATGCCTGTGGTCTGTATTGCACTTTTATATATCCTTTTATCTTTCTGAATAGATTGGTCAACCGGTGTTATTTCTTATAGGATTTTACACTCTCATATTGCTTAGTAAATACTGTGTTTAACAATAACTTGCTGGTCTATGCTCGCTTCCTTGTATATTTGAGCAGCTGTCTCGTGGCTTATGATTTGTACTGCAGCATGATTCTTCCACAGGGAGGAGGCGTAGCATGGCAGGTCAGCATATCTATACTAAATTCAGACCAATGTGAGCGTGACGGATAATTCTATGTGTCAATATGACTATGCTAAAATCTGTTCAGGTAGCTGGCCAAACATTTCTAAGTGTGTCTGCGAGGGTGTTTCCAGATAAGAATAGTGTTTTAAAAAGTAAGCTGAGTAAAGAAGATTGCTATCATCAATGCAGGTACACTATCCAATCCATTGAGTGCCTAAATAGACCAAAAAGGCAGAGGAAGGGAAAATTTATCTCCCTGGTACATTTACCTTCTCCTGCTCTAAATCATCAGCACCTCTGGTTCTTGTGCCTTCAGACTTAGACTAAATTTCATATGTGTATGAATTTCATATATTTCTATTGATTCTGTTTCTCTGGAGACCCCCGACAAAAACACTAAGTTTGAATTCTGTCTGGGTCAAAAACTGGTTCTGTGACTAAGTTTTCTTTTCTTTTCTTTTCTTTCTTTCTTTCTTTCTTTCTTTTTTCTCTTTCTTTCTTTCTTTCTTTCTTTCCTTCCTTCCTTCTTTCCTTCTTTCTTTTTCTTTTCCTTCCTTCCTTCCTTCCTTCCTTCTTTAATAAATACTGTGTATTCCTTCCTTCCTTTCTTTTTTTTCTTCAAGGTCTCATTCTGTTAACCAAGCTGGAGATCAGTGGCATTATCATGGCTCACTGCAACCTTTTCCTCCTTGGCTTAAAGGATCCTCCTACTTCAGTCTCCAAGTGGCTGGGATCACTGGTGTGCCTTAGCACACTGGCTAATTTTTTTTTTTTTTTTTTTTTTTTTTTTTGGTGGAGACAGGGTTTTGCTATGTTGGCCAGGATGGTCTTGAACTCCTGGCCTCAAGTGATCCACCTGCCTCAGCCTCCCAAATGCTGGAATTACAGGCACGAGCCACTGCACCTGTTCTGTGACTAAGTCGGATCTTTATTTTGATATGAAAAAATCTATTTCACTTGGTTCACATAAAGATTAAATAAAATTATGTTTATAAAAACGTAGAATATTATTTACTATGGTTGCAAACAGTTGAACAAGACAATGGTATTGCTTTTGTTATTGTTAGTATTTCATTGAACTCCAACATGGAATCATTGACTTTACTACAAACTAGAGTCAACAAACTAGTAACAATGTGAGTTTCAATAATTCTCATGTATTTTGAGACATGTCTCAACCATGTGAGAATAAATTTTTTTTTTTTTGGATGTTATAGCAAAAGATTAGGCCACAGACACAATAAATAAATAAATAAATAAATAAATAAATAAATAAATAAATGGACTACATGAAACTAAAAAGCTGATGCACAGCAAAGGAAACAGTAAACAAAATGAAACAGCCATCAATGGATGGGGAAAATATTTGCAAGTCAGGTATCTAATAAGGAGTTATTATTCAAAATGTATTCAGACTTCATACAACTCAATACTTGTATGAAACACAAATAAACCAGTTTAAAATGGGCAAAAGAATGAAATAGAATAGACCTTTCTCCCCAAAAAAACATAAAAATGGCCAGCAGGTATATGAAAAGGTCCTCAACATCATTGATCATCAGGGAAATGCACACTAAAACCATTATGTGATACTATCTCACATCATTTAGGATGGTGATTAGCAAAGAAGTGAAAAGATAATGTTGGTGGAGGTATAGCTCTTATATACTGTTGGTGGGAATGTAGAGTGGTACCATCATTATGGAAAACAGCAAGGGGGTTTCTAAGGAAATTAGAAGAGAGCTACCATATGACTATGCTAAGTGAAATAAGCCAGACCAGAAAAGAAATATATTGCCTGATATCATTTATTAATAGATGTGGAATATAAAATCAAAATTTCAAATGTACAGAGATAGAAAACAAAACAGTGTTACCAGGAGCTAAGGAAGGGTGTGGGGAAGAAATGGGAGATGTATGTCTGAGGATACAAAGGAGCAGATATGTAGGATGAACAGATCTAAAGACTTAATGCCCAACTTGAGAACTGTTGGTTGACCATATAAAGTATGAAATTGTATGGCACAGGAGAGTCATGCTACATGAGTAGATTTTAGCTGCTGTTGCCAGAAAACCAAAAACAAAATGAGCGACTGTGGAATGATGGACATCTTCATTTGTTTCACCTTCGTAACCGTTGTAGTATCTCTATGTATCCCATAATATCATGTTGTATACCTTAATTAGTACCTTAATAATGGATAAATTCATTAAATAAATAAAACTTTCCAGGAAATAAGGAAAAAGGAAGGAATGCATACATGATGTTACAATTCACTTTTGCAGTTAAGTCATAAAAACTTGAAACTTAAACAATAAGAAACAGAAAATTCAATTAAAGGCCTAAAGAAGCATTTGCAAGATGTCCTAAGGAAGGAAATGGTTAATTGTCAAGTGAATGTTATAAATAAATGTCCAGGAAATTTTAAAGCATGTAAATCATTTTATAGATGCTACGTCAAATAGCAAACATGTTTATAAAAGTTTTCCCCAAACTCACTTTTCTCTCAATTCAGTCTGCGTGCTGAGTGAGCATGGGTTGTATTATGTCATTTGTGCCCCAAAATGAGTGATTCTCTAGGGTACCATATCAACAGTATTTTGGGGATATCTAATAAGTATCAACAATTTTCAGTTTTATTCTGTTAGCTAAAAACAAACAAACACAAAACTCAATTTCCAAAGCTTCTAGAAAAACAACTTTTAGACTTTGAGATCAAGCTGAAGTTCTTTAAGGTAAAACAAAAAACTTACCTGTTCCACTTACTTTTATGTAGAGGACTTTGATCAGATCTCATAATAGATAGAACGTATAGATCCAAGACTACTTTGTCAACATCAGCAGACAGGATTTCTTCTTGTCACCAAGTGAAAGCTTATGATCAAGAAAGAGGATCTTTTTCTATCTGTAGGTGTCTTTGTGAAGCTTCCTAGCTTTGCTTTTCAACTGTGATGAAACAGCATTTAAAAGAAAGTGGCATGTGAGGTGAGATCAGGAGAAAGGATTATTTTTTCATCTGAATAGAGAGTTGCTGTTCCAGGTAACTTTCAGCTCTTACTTTGTTTTGACACATTGTCAAAATGTTTAACTCTTCATTTCCAGGATTTGTCATTTTTGAAAAAAGAATGGTGACTGGCAAACCATTCTGCTGATGTTAATGAACACAGATCTGATTAAGCAAACTCAGCTTCTTTTGAGATAAGAAAATTGTGCAAAAGTAACCAACTAGACATTTTTACCTCCTTTTTACAGAGGGGAGCAGAAACTACATCAGTTTTCATTACTGAGCTAGAAATATGAAACATGACAAATAGCCATGTTTTCAAAACTTGAAACAAAATAAATTACAAACTTCCTGAAGAAGTACACACTTGAGCTCTTTTAGGCAACCTCTGGATCTTCAGAACGCATTTTATGGCTATCAAGGCTATTAAAACAGAGCTCAACAAGTGTTTATTGGGTCAAGGCACATAGTTAAAAAAAAAAACAGAAACTAACTGGCTGGCTTATGTAACAGTGGGAAACAACATAAGGGAAAACTGTGTTGGATCCGGGCTTCGTGGCTCACACCTGTAATCCCAGCAGTTTGGGAGGCAGAGATGGGTGGTCACCTGAGGTCAGGAGTTCGAGACCAGCCTGGCCAACATGATGAAACTCTGTTTCCACTAAAAATACTGAAAAATTAGCTGGGCATGATGGCAGGCATCTGTAATCCCAGTACAGGGGAGACTGAGGCAGGATAATCGCTTGAACCCAGGAGGCAGAGGTTGCAGTGAGCCAATATTGTGCCATTGCACTCCAGCCTGGGTAACAGGAGCAAAACTCCATCTCAAAAAAAAAAAAAAAAAAAAGCGTGTTGGGAAAACCATATGTGAGTGACAGACTATAGGTGAAAATTGCAGTAAGGTAGAAAAGCAGGTGTCTTGAAAACAGAGTCATGGGGCAAATATAATAATGTCCTGCTGCCTTTTTAAACACAGGAGTGCAAGAAACAGGGATGCTTGGTGAGTGGTTCACAGAATCTCTAACAAAGGACATGAGTGCAAATGTTTTTCCTCCTGAACTCACTCAGGTTCAGAGAAAAGTGAAGGTGACTCCCCGGGTGAAGAATTAGAATCAGGGAAGGAAGAAAATCAGGAATGTTCTATCAGAAAAGGAACAGCAGGGACCTTCTATCAGAAAAGGAAATTCTCAAAGGCAACTCAAATTTTCAGATATCATTGAGGGTGAAGAATATTCCAAAATGTAGGGCTTTAATGGCAGAGAGCATTTTGAGCTACAGTATATTGGTTAGTAGGTAATAGGAGGGAATTGAATGGGCAGTGTTCATTTTGGAGAAAGAGTAGGTGACATGGTTTGGTGGCTGTGTCTGGAAAACCAAACTTTTATGAATGAACTACTTGAGAAATGGCCTCAGGCGGTGGTGATGGAAGTGTTCAGTTGTACCCTTGGCCTTTTCATTTTTGCCACCAGCTCTTTTCACTTTCACACACACTGGAGTCTTCGCTGTCACATGGTTGCCGAGTGTTTTCTTACTGCTCTTCCCTTTCTATTTTTCTAACATTCCAAATGCTTTGCTTTATCTAATGCAAGATTTCTCAGTCTTGGCCCTGTTGACATTTGGGGCCAGAGAAGTCTTTATTATATAAGATTGTTTTGCAAATTGTAGGATGTTTAGCAGCATCTCCAACCTCCATCTCACAATTTACAGGTAACTTTCCCCACCCAGCGGTGATTACAGAAAATTTCTCCAGATATTGCCAAATATCGCCTGGGGGACAAAATTGCCGTGGGTGAGAATCACTGGTCTACCTTCTACTTATTAAGTAATCTGAAAAAGTTTGTGTTAAATTATATGTGATTCCCCAGAAATATTTTGCACCTGGTTGAAAATTGGAAGAAAATCTAATCTGCCCATTTATTGGTCATTGGTGAATTGCCCTGAAATAGTAATTGGTGTTGCTTGTAATGTTGCTTTGCCTCAGTGTTTGAAGGATGTATTTGTGTCTTTTTGGAAATCAGTCTTATTTTATCTATGCATCTACCTACCTAGTTTATTGCCTTGTAAACATCATTCTTTTGAGTTAAAACATTCTGAACCTATAAGGCTATCCCAATCAAACCAGATCAACCACAGAGCACAAAAAATGATTCAAAAAGAGGGCAAGTTCAAAACATATTGTCTATATGGGAGAAAGTCTCCTTATAAATGCCAACAATTATCGGCTTGAGTCCAGAAGTGAATAAATTTTGTCTTGAGTGCAAGAGTGATAGCAAACAACCAACTTTAACATTTAGAGAGAAAGTTATAGCCATTTCTTTAACTACCTCTGATACTGATACTATTTCTGGAATGTGTTTTTAAGTCTTAAGTACCTAATGGCTCTGGAGGCAATTGTGATAAAATGGCTAGAGCACTAGGCTAGGAGTCAGATGAACAGGTCTAAGCCTTCACCATTCTAGAGAGGAAAGTCCCCAAATCCTTATCCAGAAAATGGGAAGAGTAATAATCTCACAGAGGATTGTTGTACAGCTGAGGTAGTGTAGTTTGAGGACTGAAATGCCTGATCAGTGGAAAGACACTATGAACATGATTTAATTTCTGTTTGTTAAAAGTTATTAAACATGTTAAACAATCCTTAGAGGTCGCCTTAAGGATTTCCTGTGACATAGTTTTCCCAGGCAAGCTGTTTAACCAAACTCGGGTCTGCCATTTTTTAGGGGGATATCTGTGGCCAACACAATATTGTAGAAACAAGAGTTTTACAAATCAAATATTTTGTAGACATTAGGGGAAATTGATATGGCAAATAATTGTATGGCTATTTGCTTTTTTGGCAATAAATATAATTATTCTATTTTACTTCATGAATTTCTTATTAATATTGAGAATTCATGAGGGCTATGTGCAATACAAATACTTCTAAATACTGTATTTTCTAGACTTAAAATAAAAATCTAAACTTCCTTTAATTCAATATCACTCTCACTTTCATCTCACCACCCAGTCAAGTATTTTGATTAAAATTACACACACATATAAAGAAACACACACATACACACACACATAGACACACACAGACACCCACACAGACATAGAGACACACACAGACACACACACACATACACACAAGCACACATACACAGACATATAGACATACACACACACACAAACACACAGACACACATATACACACAAGCACACATACACAGACATATAGACATACACACACACACAAACCCACAGACACACAGATGTACACACACATGCTGACAACTCACAGTTGATAATTCACCCCATTACAGTTCAGGAAGAGATTGTATAAAGAAAAACTGAGTGATATAAATTCATAACATTGTTCAAATGTAGTAAGATTGAGTGATATTATTACAGCAAGGAGGAAAAATTTAAGTAACATACAATTTTGGTGATGGCTTTAAAGCTGCCTTTTTCATCCTCTAAAAAGTTTCTAAAAAGGCTCCTGCTGTTAGTTAATTGGGACAAGAGAATGGAAGAATGGTGGATCTATACCTTGAATTTCCTGTAAGATGAGGGAAAATAGAGAACAAAGTATTTTCCTCAGGACTTAACTACGTACAAATGATAAGTGAGGGAAATGGCATCATTTGTATTAGGAAAACAATGAATTGTTTAAATTTTATTTTATTTTAGATTCAGGGTGCCATGTGCATGTTTGCTTCGTGGATATATTGTGTACTGGTGAGATATGGGCTTGGAGTGTACCCATTCCCTCAACAGTGACCATTGTTTCCAATAGGTAATTTTTCAACCCTTGCCCTCCTCCCTTCTGGAGTCCCCAGTGTCTATTATTTTCATTTTTATGTTCGTGTGTATCCACTGTTTAGTTTCCACTTATAAGTGAGAATATGCAGTATTTCACTTTCTGTTTTTGAATCAGTTCGCTTAGGATAATGGCCTCCAGCTCTATCCATGTTGCTGCAAAGAACATGATTACACTAGTTTTTATGGCTGCATAGTATTCCACAGTGTGTATGTATGTGTGTATATATACATATATATGTATATATACTACATTTATTTTATCTAGTCAACCATTGATGGCTATTTAGGTTGGTTCTGTGACTTTTCTGTTGTGAATACTGCTGTAGTGAACATACATGTACAGGTATATATATATATATATATATATATATATATATATATATATATATATATTTTTTTTTTTTTTGAGACAAAGTCTCACTCTGTTGCCAGGCTGGAGTGCAGATCTTGGCTCACTGCAACCTCTGACTCCTGAGTTCAAGCAATTCTCCTGCCTCAGCCTCCCAGGTTGCTGGGATTACCGGCGCACACCACTATGCCAAGCTAATTTTGGTATTTTTAGTTGAGACGGGGTTTCACCATGTTGGCCAGTATGGTCTTGATCTCCTGACCTCGTGATCCACCTGCCTTGGCCTCCCAAAGGTATCTTTTTAATGTAATGATTTATTTTCTTTTAGGTAAACACCCAGAAGTGGTAGCGGTGGGGTGGAATGGTAGTTCTATTTTTATTTCTTTGAGAAATCTCCATACCGTTTTCCATAGAGGTTGAACTAATTTACATTGCTGCCAACAGTGTATAAGGATTTCCTTTTGTCTGCATCCAGGCCACAATAACAGCCATTCTGACTGGTGTAAGATGATTCATTTTTTTTCCTGGTGTTATGTAAAAATTAGGTCATTTTGAAACACAGTTTATATTAGCTTATCAATCATAGAGACTATTTTGGATAGCCATTAATATACACAGCCAAGAACTTAAATACCAATTGAAACCAAGAACTCTAAACGGGCATATTAAAGTTTTGTAAAAGGCATCACACAGTTTTGAAGTAAGAACTGTCAAGTGGTAATAGAGCTAAAACATGTTAATGCTGATGCTTTTCCATTGCACACTTCAAACTTGTCGTATGAGTTTGTCAACTTTAAACATAATAACTTAATCTTTTTGGAAACACACTTTCAAATGCTGCACAGAACACATCAGGATTTTACTACTTTTTAAAAGTCTGATCTAACTGGACAGGATCACAGGGAGTTTGTCTTTTTCTGAAGCATGTTGCTGAAAGTCGGAAGAGGGAAAGGAAAAGGAGAAGGAGCTAGGAGGTGTTTTCTCTAGAATGTAGTCCCTTTACTGCCATCTGTTGTACTTGAACTTTCCAAGGTAAAGTGTGTTCCCAGCCAGTCTCTGTCCAGGACATGTGATAGTGCAGGTCTTTGTAAGTCAGTT
Source organism: Saimiri boliviensis (assembly GCF_048565385.1). NCBI lineage: Eukaryota > Metazoa > Chordata > Mammalia > Primates > Cebidae > Saimiri > Saimiri boliviensis. The sequence continues at coordinate 147,425,220 of NC_133452.1, forward strand.
TTATCATACGTGACAAAGGCAAAAACCTAACAGTTCTTAGTTTACAGATAAACTCACTACTAGATGTCAAATGCCTTATTGGTGTAAGATGTTATTTCCTATTCCATAGTATCAAGGATGAAATACTACAGATTGAAATGCTCTGAAATGAGGTTTTAAATTTTTCCTCTGAGCATCATGAAGTCTATGCCCAGGAATTTCCAAATTCTAAACCAACTGAGACAGCTGGAGCTTGAAGACTGAGAGCTGGTGAACAGGGCAGTTACTTCTTTCTGTCTCTTGCTCTTTGTATAATGGAAATGAATATTACTTTTAATGACTCAGTTGCAAGAAATTAAGAAATTTGCTAGGCTGTTCCTTTCTTGCTTTCTCCCTCCGTCCCTCTCATCTCTCCCTCTTTCTGTGTTTTCCTTTTTCTTTGCTTCCTTTCTTCCTTCTTTCCTCCCTCCCTCCATTTCGCCCTTCTTCTCTTCCTCTTTCTCCTCTTTGCCTCTGCCTCTCTTCCTTCTATTTGTCTGTCCTTCCTTTCTTTTGTTCATTCCATTGACACACAAGGAGTACATACAGCAGGGGTCCTACCACGACCAGACACTGTACTAGGCAAATGAGGTAGAGAAAGGAACAAGATAAACAACAACCTGCCCAAATGAAGAATCCAATCAGGTAAACAAGCTATGGAAATATAAGACGGAAATGTTGGGGTAATAAAAGATCTCATAGGAGAAATATGCAGTCTAGGCTCCCATGAGCGCTCTGTCTCTCTCTTCCAACCTTCAGCCCTCTTCTTACTCTTTGGGGATTTCTAGGCTGCTGTACAGCTTATATGCAACATGAAGTATCAGAAGATAACAATGTCAAACAGGATTTAAGATTTTATAGATTATTCTGCAGAGTTGATGTTCATTTTTGTGTGAATAGTTATATATGTTCCTACTTTTCTCTTTTCTCAGTAATACTTTTACAAGTAACTTCTCAGCACTTTGCTTTCTTTGTCTGCAAAAATTACATGGAGATTTTTTTAAGGGCATTGTTTTCCCATCTTTTCAAGCAAATGGTGCATTTCTCAACTTGCTCTTGTTATAGTGCATGCAAATGCAAACATATTCTTGATTGAGATCTGTGAAATGTCTGGAAAATTCTTAATATTGACTTATATCCTCCTTTGCAGAAATAATTAATATTGATTAATGAGAGGCACTTAACTTGATAATAATTGAACCCACATCACAACAAAAGCAAGTCAATTATGGTGCTTAGGAATTCTTAATAGTGATTGCTTTTTTTCTTTTATTATTTTATTTCTCATGTCTAGATGAGAGTTGACCTTGCATAAAATTTGTTTGGCAAATACAAATTAGACAAAGCAAAAATTTTGATATGGGTGGGTAGGCTTGAAAGCAACTGAAACATCTAAAAATAATGTGGGAATAATTGGCATTATAGGGCAAATCATCAATTATGACACATGCTTCAAAACTGATTTGAACTTGGTATCTCAATATGTGACTTAAAGTAATACAGTAAATAATGTTAAATAAAGAAATACCATGAGTTATGCAAATCTAATGTGTAGATATCTGAATTAATTAAGGAAATGTAAGGATTTTCTTAATTTAAAGAAAAAAATAATTTATCCTGTACCACCACAGTGATCCTAAATTGTCATATATTCCACTTAAGAAACACTTCTTCATATGTGTCAAACACTACAAAATGGCAAACAAGAATTAAACACTGTTTTGATTATTCTGCACAGTTGATCATTTCTGGGTGAGAACAATATTGGCCAAACTTTATTTGTTAAAGAACCTAAATGCCCAGTGATAGAATATGATTAAAGTTTAAAACTTTTTCAAAGTCCGTAGGCCCGGAAAATGATACTATCCCACAATAAACATAAATACATTAAGGGCACACTACTCTTTTTTTTCCTGTTTCAGTAGCACATATTCTTAACATGAATAGACTTGTGTCCTGAAGCAGCAATAAAATTTAGACAGTTCAGGCACTGATAAGGTAACAAGCAATGCCTAAATATCATTATTATTATTAAAGCAAAAAAAAAATGATGTCAGTGTTTCTCCAAGGTAAATATTTTCCACTAAACATTTAATGGAAAGAAATGTTAATCATTTCTTATTCCCTTGTACCCACCTTTAATTAATTGATATACTACATTTTTTATGCATGTCCTTCATACTTTTGAAGCATTTTCCCTTTGTCAAAATTAGAGTTAAAATTCTAAAAAACATTTTCTTATCAAAGATGTGGATTTTGCTTAATGTTGCTTTATTATAAGAGGTACAAATCCATTTTGGTTGCAGCATATGAGCAATATATAATAATAGAACACATTATGGCAATTTTCAGATAGATTATGAAACTCTCTGAAAATTTTGAAGTAATAGAACACCTAGAAGAAAATTTTGGAAACCTTCATCTAATCTCACAAAGAAATCATAAAAGTGAGTGAATATCTCTAAGTAAAATGTTCAATATATTTTATTATATATCAATATATACATAAATAAAATTGCGAAGAAAGCCAAAAAAGTGAAGAAAGCATTTTCAAGTCATAAAAAGCAAAACATTTTTTAAAAACTTTTATTTTGAGTTCAGGGGTACATATGCAGGTTTGTTATATAGGTATATGTGTATCATGGTGGTTGGTTATACAGATTATTTCATCACCCAGGTATTAAGCCTAGTAATCATCAGTTATATTTTCTGATCCTCTTCCTCTTCCCATTCTCCACTCTCAAATAGGCCCAGGGTGTGTTGTTTCCCTCTATGTGTCCATGTATTCTCATTATTTAGCTTCTGCTTATTAGTAAGAACATGTGGTATTTGGTTTCTGTTTCTGTGTTAGTTTGCGAAGAATAATGTTCTCCAGTTCCATCTATGTCCCTGCAAAGGACATGATCATGTTCATTTTTATAACTGCATAGCATTCCATAGTGCGTGTATACCACATTTTATTTATCCAGTCTATCACTGATGGACATTTAGGTTGTTTCCTTGTCTTTGCTGTTGTGAATCGTGTTGCAGTGAACATATGCATGCATGTGTCTGTATGATAGGATGATTTATATTCCCATTCCCAGTAATGGGATTCCTGGGTTGAGTGGTATTTCTGTCTTTAGGTCTTTGAGGAAATAATTTACGCTCCCACTAACAGTATATAAGCATTCCTTTTTTTTTTCCTTTTTCTCCACAATCTTGCCAGCATCTGTTATTTTTTGACTTTTTAATAGTAGCCATTCTGACTGGTGTGAAGTGGTATGTCATAGCGATTTTGATTTGCATTTTTCTAATGATCAGTGAGTTTGAGCTCATAATACAAAGTTAAATAGGAAAACAATATACAAAAAGAATCTTTTAGTAGATAAACCGTATAAAATTGTACATTTTAAATTTATACTTTATGGTGCAATTAAGGGTGGTTTTAAATTTATTCTTTATACTATGAGATTATTTTCCATGTTTCTAAATATCTATTGCTATAATAGTCAGCAATTAATAGTCAATGTTATTTCAAAAGAGAGATCCAGGAAGAAGAAGCTATTTCAACAAAGGCTTTGTATTTCAAAAGTTGGATTCATGGTATGGTTTCAGGCCTTTTTAATTTAACATGTTCCTCACCTCTGCAAGTCGTTGCTATCAGAGTAATTGCATATTTATTGCAAACAGAGAAATAAACGTGTTCAAGTTGATAAGGTAGCTGTGTAGATATAAAACTCCATAATATTGTAATAATCAGGGTAGCTGGAGTTGATCTTATCAACCATCTATACATAAAGGAGCCTCACAGTAATATTCTCATGCACATGATATATTGTATAAAAGCTATTGTGATATGTTGCTATGGTACCTGGGAGATCCTTGTGGATTCGAGTGCCATACTCTAGCTTGTTTGGGCATGCTTCAGGCATTCACAGATGAAATAAGGAAGAGTTTCTGTGCACACCCACAGTTTCTGGAGTCCTCCCTCCAGTTGGATAGATAGCAAAGAAATTTGCAAAGGATCCCTTTTTAAACATGGTCACATATTTATGCTGCATGCATACCAGAATCCAATTTTCACAGTACAGAAGTTTAAGAATAGTAAACACCAAGGAAAGACATATTTAAAAGAAAAGAAAAAGGAAGAAATTAAATGAAAAGAAACACAGCTACCATCCCCACCTCCTGTATTTTCACTTGCCCACAACAATAAAACACCAATAAAACAGTTTCTCTGTCATTTGGCCTTAATGTCTACTTCGTGATTAGAGATCCTAGACAGCCCTAGAGTGATGGGGTGGGGAGACAGACAGATAAATTTTCACTATAAAACTGGAAGAAAGACTAGTTCCAGAGTTCAAAGGTTGAATTCCTGTTCTGGTTAGAGATAAGAGAACAGAATCTTGAGTAGCCAGTCTTACATGAAAAAAGCCAATGACTTTTCTATGTATTTTATTTTTTTTAAATGTAAGAAGAGCTAAAATATTTGTCATCAATCAATTGTGCAGGGCTGTGTTTGATAATCTATTAAGTTTATAAGGATTTCACCTATTTCGGACCAACAAGATACACCTTTTATTGGCCTTCTCTGGGTTTATCAGCTTCTTTTTTTTACATTGTTTTTCATCTCTAGACCAGTAGATTATAAAATTATCAGTTTTCCAGATTTGGCTGGGATTTTGACATAGATTCCAACATGTGGTTTATACTATGACAATTGGCAAAATAGAGAGAGGTTACCAAATGAATGAAAAGTCTGATACTGATTGTTCTTTACCCTACACTAATTCTCCCTCCCTCTCTCCCCCTCCTCTTCTTCCTTCCCTTTTTATTCCCTGCTCCTAATATACTGGTGGATGAGTTTTTTAATGATGATTTCAAAGCTTCTATGAAAATTTTTGTGTGTGAGGTGTGTGAGGAACTCTTAAAAATTCTCTGAATCTTTCTTGATTATCAAGACCCTTGTTTTAGTGTCCTTGAACAACATAATTTTAACAACCCTGACTTCTTGACTCACCAACCCACACTAATCACCACATCTTGGATTTTGCCATTTCCACTCTATCAATGCAAAATCTGAAATTCCCACATCTGACCATGAACTATCATCTCTCTAACTTTCCCAATCCCTCACATTCAGTGAAGTTTCCCCAGCTATTCTTTCGACTCTCTCAGTTACCCCCCTCTCCTGAGTGACTCTATTTCTTCCTCTCTAATCTGGATATTGGGATGAATTATGTCAGTGTTCTCTCTGTCCCCTGACTTCCTTTAAATGTGCCCAGGGAAGGAAGTGAGTGACTGGCAGCTGAGGATTTTGGAGAGTTATAGAAACAACACTGGGAGCAGGCATGGAGGCTGAGTGGTATGGTTTGGTTCTGTGTCCCCACTCGAATCTCATTTCCAATTGTAATCCTCAGTGTTCAGGGAGGGACCTGGTGGGAAGTGATTGAATTATGGAGGGGGATTTCCCCCTTGCTGTTCTGGTGATAGTGAGGGAGTAGTCATGAGATCTAGTTTTCGGAAATGTGTAGTATCTCCCTCTTTGCTTTCTGTCTTCTTCTGGTTCTGGCCATGTGAAGATGTGTCTCCTTCCTCTTTGCCTTCTGCCATGATTGTAAGTTTTCTGAGGTCTCCCCAGCCATGCTTCCTGTGCAACCTGTAAAACCATGGCCAAGTAAACCTCTTTTATTCATAAATTACTCAGTGTCAGGTATTTTTTTTCTTTTTTTCTTTTTTTTTTTTTTTGAGATGGAATCTCACTCTGTTACCAGGCTGGAGTGCAATGGTGCAATCTCAGCTCAGCTGCAACCTCCACTTCCTGGGTCCAAGAGATTCTCCTGCCTCAGCCTCCCAAGTAGCTGGGACTATGGGCACATGCTACCACACCCAGCTGATTTTTGCATTTTTAGTAGAGTTGGGATTTCACCATGTTGGCCAGGACAGTTTGCATCTCTTGACCTTATGATCTACCCACCTTGGCCTCCCAAAGTGCTGGAACTACAGGCATGAGCCACTGTGCCCAGCCAGGTATTTCTTTATAGCAGTGTGAGAAAGGACTAATACACTGAGTGTGAAGAGTAACCTGATGAATTAGTTTGGTTTAGTGGCTGAGATTAAGGCAGAACGTGCCAGAACATTATTGTTTTGGTCATTCTTATTCTTTGGGCTGCCTGCCTGTGGATGCTAGGAATTGAGTAGTGTAAAGACTCAGACAACCACAGACTATCCAGAAGAAAACTCATTACTCAGCTTGGTTTTCCCACAATTCAAAGTTCCCTACATTTAGGCAACCTGCTGGGCTTTTCCAGCCATCTCGTTATTCACATGTGTTGGCATGAGTTTTTTTTTTGTTTTTTGTTTTTTGTTTTTTTCACTGAACACCTACTCTAGAGATGCCCAGGTGAGCAGAAGAAGACAGAGCCCCTGCCTTCAGAGAGCTTTCATTTCAGCATAGATAGGGGCTGGATCTCACTTCCTAGATTGTCCCCTGGTGAGTCAGCTAGACTTGGTGGGAAGGGCAGTTGCCTGGAGCTGCCTTGGAGTAGCAGAGTCGAATGAGTAGTGAGCCCAAGTGCAAATTTCCTGCTTTTGCAGAGTGGTGTGTGATTACTCATGGGCTCCAGGCACTGAAATTTTCTGATGTGAGACAGTAGAGGGAAGAGACTCCAGTCCTGGCAGACAAGAGACATGATCGCCAAGATCCCAATGGGTCTCACATGTCTGCGATATTCCCTCCCGTGTTTTCTTGCCTCCCTTAACAAGCTGGCCCAAGTTATGTAGCAGAAAGGAGGTCCCTCTCAACTTATCTGACCAGGCTGAATTCCTAGCCATAGAAGGAAGAACCTCACAATGTATCTCCTGGAAGTAATGTCTTCTAAGGTTGCTGAAGTGGAACTCTAGCGATCCTTAGGGACTTTACCATCTTTCAAGGTTGCTAAAGGGAAACTCTGGTATTCCTGATAAGAACCAAACCAGATGCAGCCAGCTGAAGACAAAGTGGACTCTGGCACTGATCTTTCACCAGTTTTTTTCTTATTGTAATACTAAAATCTCTGCCAAAGGTGGAGCCAATCTGCCGCTCTCTGATCATGCCCTGTATGTTAGGGCATGATGCCTCACTGCACAAGCTCTAAGAAAACCCCTAAACATGCTTAAGATAACAAGAGCTGGGCCCTTCAGGGAAGGAGCGTCAGGACCCCTCCCCTGTGTGCTGCTCCTTGCACAGTTCCAGCCTGAAGCCTATTAAACCTTGCCTAAGAAAATTTGTTTGGCCTGGAGCTAATCTTTGCTTAGCAAGAGCCAAGGAACTTGAGGTCCAGTTGCAACAACAAATAAGCAAGTCAGCAGACCTTCCTGGATTCTCACAGCCTGCGTGGAAGGACATACTTCCTAAGGCACAGTGTGGACAATCATCACTGGTAGTCATGAGGGGTATGACTGACGTCTCTGTGGACTGTCATTTCCAGGGAGCAGGTGGGAGCTGTATCACCTCCATCTGTTAGCCAGAGTGCACCTTACAAAGGTGCACTCTGCAGGGTGTGGCGTGTAGTGGGTCTGAGCCGAGGTCCAGCCATTGAGGGCAGCCACTGAAATAGCCAGGACCTTGAGCAGGCTACATCAGTAAATAGATGGATCCCAATTGCTTTGTATTGCAGCTGGATAAGCCTCCTCATCCCTTTCTCCCCACCCCACACTTTGCATATAAGCTCATTAATCCCCATGAGAAATGGGAGAATATAACCTGTGATGTTGGAACATAAAGGTTAAATTTTGTACCTTTCAAACCTGTGACAGGAGTTGTTATAAGAAATAAAAATAAGGTACACCTATCCCTCACTTAACGACTTTCATTTGTATCTGAAAGCTCTGTCATTAAATGCAAAGCCAGTAAACAAAAGACAAATAGAATTTTGTTTTTTCGAAATAGAGTTTCACTCTGCCACCCAGGCTGGAGTGCAGTGGTGCAATCTCCACTTACTGCAACCTCCGTCTCCCAGATTCAAGCAATTCTCTTGCCTCAGCCTCCTTAGCAGCTGGAATTAAAGTTGTGCGCCACCATGCCCAGCTAATTTTTGTATGTTTAGTAGAAACGGGGTTTCACCATGTTGGCCAGGCTGGTCTCAAACTCCTGACGTCAGGTGATCTACCCACCTCAGCCTCCCAAAGTGCTTGGATTACAGGTGTGAGCCACTGTGCCCAACCAACAAATAGACTTTTAAAAAATGTAGTTTTTATATGAAAAACTGTGGCATAATCCATTCTAATTTTAGGCTCTCAATAATTTTCATAAATAGAAAAATATATCAATTAAACAGTCAAAATACATTGTATAAGCTATTTGAAAGTAAATAAAGTTTATGTATATAACATAACATAATGAAGGTTTGTTATACTCTTTTTTTCTTTCAGTATTCTCTATATGCTTTTCAATCTTTGTGAGGCTCTTGGTTATGTTGCACTAAAACTACACTTGAAAAGAAAGAGCATAAAAAACAACCTTAGGGCAAAATAAAGGATAAACGAGAGAGCACTTTGGAAGAAGTGGAAATCGTACAATCACGCTATAGTATTCCATAGAGTCCAGAAGACGCAGCTGTCCTCCTCACTCTTAGGGCACATTTGCAAGCAACACTTTTGCCCAAATACTGGTGGACAATACAAAGTTGTTTCATATAATTTTTCATTCTAGAAACTACTGTGTAAGGTAAATTAGTAAATGTGTTTTTTGCCTGAAACTGAAACATGAGAAGTGTTACTTGTCACTACCATTTATTTAGGGGATATGACTGTTATTATTATTTTATTTTATTTTTTGAGATGGAGTTTCACTCTTGTTGCCCAAGCTGGAGTGCAGTGATGTGATCTCAGCTTACGGCAACCTCAGCCTCCCCGGGGTTCAAGAGATTCTCCTGCCACAGCCTCCCAAGTAGCTGGGATTACAGGCTCTGACACCATCCCCAGCTCATTTTTGTATTTTTAGTAGAGATGGGGTTTCACCATGTTGGCCAGGCTGGTCTTGAACTCCTGATCCCAGGTGATCCGCCTCAGCCTCCCAAAGTGCTGGGATTAGAGGCATGTGCCGCTGTGCCCAGCCAATTTTTTTTTTTAAAGTCTGAAAAGTAATACAATATTTCTCTTAAGGTAAAAATATTGTGTTAAAAGAAAAACCTAGCTGAACGTGGTGGTTCACACCCATAATTTCAGCATTTTGGGGAGCCTAGGCAGGCGGATCACCAGGTCAGGAGTTCGAGACCATCCTGACCAACATGGTGAAAAACTGGTCTCTATTAAAAATACAAAAATTAGATGGGTGTGGTGGTGTGCGCCTGTAATCCCAGCTACTCGGGAGGCTGAGGCAGGAGAATGGCTTGAACCCAGGAGGCCAAGTTGCAATGAGCTTAGATCGTGCCTCTGCATTCCAGCCTGGGCAACAGATTGAGACTTTGTCTCAAAAAAGAAAAAAAGAAAAAGAAAAAGAAAAAAAGAAAGAAAGAAAAAGAAAAATCTCAGACAAATTACATTTAACAGAATTTAACTGAGCAAAAATCACGGTTCATGAATTGGACAGTTCCTAAACCAGAATAAATTCAGAGAGACTTTGCCACTGTCATGTGGTCTAAGTAGATTGATAGACGGAAACAGAAAAGTGGTGAACAGAACCTGGCAGTGAGGTACAGAAACAGCTGGATTGGGTACAACTCAGCCTTTGCCTTATTTGAACAGAATTTGAACAGTTGCCCATATGCAACTGGCTGAAGCTCTGTGATTGGTAGAAGAATGAGTTACAGAAAATTTAGACATCCATTTAGGTTACATTTATAGTTCTCTGTGTGTGGAGAAGTCTTTAGGCTAGACTTAAAATATGTTAGGAGGCAGATTTAGGCTAAACAATTTAATCGGTGTTAATTTAAAGTCCTTATTTGAGGTGAGTCTATATACCATATGCCTGATGCATACTAGACATTCTATAACCGTATTCGTTATTGTAGTTTTCCTCCTGTCCTTGAGATTCCCCAACCCCATTTCTTTCTAATCCACACTCTCTACAAGTGAGACCTCAATCATGTCCATGACTTAAATGATCTGCTCTATGTTAATGATTCTGGTTTTCAAATTGCCTAGAACTTGGTGCTTCAAGCTAAGCAATAACTCAATTATTTTTTCTCTTTTTTGAAGCAAGTCACATTCTGTCACCCACCACCCAGACTGGAGTGCAGTTGGTGTGATCTTGGCTCACTGCAACCTCCACATTCTGGGTCCAAGTGATTCTCCTGCCTCAGCCTCCCAAGTAGCTGGGATTACAGGCACCTGCCGTCATGCCTGGCTAATTTTTGTATTTTTAGTAGAGACGGGTTTTCACCACGTCGGCCAGGCTGCCCTGGAATTCCTGACCTCAGGTGATCCACCAGTCTTGGCCTAATTCGGTGATTTTTAATATACATATTTTTGTATTCCGTCAAAATTGCCCTTCCTTTTTTCTAGTATATCAGCATTAAAAGCGTCAAATTTCATCCAAAAAAACAAGACTATTTATCTTGGAGTCATCTTCTACCTTTCTTTTTATCTCCCTTGATCAATTGTATTATTTCAGTTTTTCACGCCTCAATTTCACATTTTGAAAACCAGAAATAACAGTAGTTATTGTTTATATTTTTATGACCTGATAGGTCATAAGGATTATTAAATGAGTGCATGCATTTAAAAACAAAACCTTTAGCACAGTGTTTAGGCAGATAGTGCTCAATAACTATTAGTGAGCTATTATTAATATCTCACATCCTCCCTTTCTTTCCATCTCTGTTGACTAAACAGATATTAGAAAAGCAGATTCTTTTGAGAATTGTCTATTCATGTCCTTCGTCCGCTTTTTGATGGGATTGCTTTTTTCTTACTGATTTGTTTGAGTCTGTTGTAAAATACAAATGGCCAACAAACATGAAAAAATGCACATCACTAACGATCAGGGAAATGCAAATCACAACCATAATGCGATACCACCTTATTTCTGCAAGAATGGCCATAATCAAAGAAATCAGAAAACAGTAGATGTTGGTGTGGATGCGGTGAACAGGGAACACTAACTACACTGCTGATGGGAATGTAAATTAGTACAACTGCTGTGGAAAACAGTGTGGAGATTCCTTAAATAACTACCATTTGATCCAGCAATCCCACTACTGGGTATCTACCCAGAGGAAAAGAAGTCATTATTTGAAAAAGATACTTGTACGCACATGTTTATAGCAGCACAATTTACAATTGCAAAACCATGGAACCAACTCAAATGCCCATTAATCAACAAGTGGATAAAGAAACTGTGATACACACATACACACACACACACACACACACACACACACGCACACACTGGAATACTACTCAGCCATAAAACAGAATGAACTAACAGCACTTGCAACGACCTGGATGAGACTGGAGACTATTAATCTAAGTGAAGTAACTCAGGAATAGAAAGCTAACCATCGTGTGTTCTCACTGATATGTGGGAGCTAAGCTATGAGGATACAAAGGCATAAAATGATCCAATGGACCCTGGGGACTTGGGGGAAGAGTGGGAGGGGAGCAAGAGATAAAAGACAACAAATATGGTGTAGTGTATACTGCTCAGATGATGAGTGCACCAGCATCTCACCAATCACCATTGAAGACCTTACTCATGTAACCAAATACCACCTGTACCCCGATAACTTATGGAAAAATAAAATAAAATAATACAAGAAAAGCAGATTCGTTGAAAGGACCTTTTCCCAATCTACTTTTCAAACCTCAGACATTTTTTTTTCAAAGTGAAAGCAAGTTTATTAAGAAAGTAAAGAAATAAAAGAATGGCTACTCCATAGACAGAGCAGCCTGAAGCCCCAGACTTCTAATAAACATTCCCATTCATTCTACGTCTTTGTCAAAATGGACAGCTTTCTGTCTCTGACCTTTTCTATTTCATTATTTCTGTTTTAGACTCTTTTGAAATGCCCTTAACCTGGTTGTCAAAATCTTATTCAGTCTTTAGGAACAAAATAAAGCCACCTTTTCCAGGAAATTTGTTGAGGTTCAAGTCAGAATTAATTATGCTTTCATCCACTAGAATTAAGCATTATGTTCTTCTTTTTGATTAATGTTTATCACATTACTTTTTATAGCTAGTAGAATAAATGTGTTTTACCTAATAGATTATCAGTTGTTTGCAGAATGATTATATTTTAGACTTGAATTTTACTGTTAACATCTATTATGATGGTGTCTTTCTTTTAGAAAAGATTCCATTGATATTTACTAAGTAGCATTATAATTATCTTTAGTGACTCTTGCCATAACACAAATTTTTATTAATAAAAGGAACTAATGAGAATTTAACACATGGTCTTAGCCAACAGTCTGAGAAGTGATGAGAATTTTAGAATAGCACTGCATAGAAAATTTGAAAATATACAGAGGATAATAAAGCATCATTGTTAAATAATATTTATATAAGCAGGGTGTCTCAAAAGGCTTAGTGCAATTTTAAGTTTAATATTCTCATATGAATAAATGCTACAAATTATCAAAAACATTACTTAAAAGTATGGCCATTTAAATATCTTTACATTGTTAATTTGGTGAAGAACTGACATCTTGACATGCTATGTTCCAATTTATTCATACCTCCTTCCTTCTGAATCTATTTGTAACATAGATGTGTGGATGCACTAAGCCTGGGGAAACTAAAAATCAAGAAGGAATTTTTTTAAATGAGCAGGTTTATGATGTTCTGATTTGGGATGGGTAGCCAGAACTCAGTGAGATGAGAAAATCTGGGTCAAGAGAAATGGCCCTATGTAAGAAACTGTGAAGTATTGTTGAGGAAATCACAGCAGAATTGTAGTGGGAAATGCCTGGTCTTCCAGAGATGCGTGGTCACTGATATTAGGAGTGTCTCTCAGCAAATTCATAAACATTTATTAAAATAAACAAATAAATAAAAATGCATCTACTTCAGATGAAAATATTAGAAAAAGGGGGTGTGGGAGAAAAAATGATTGATTGTCTTCTTATATCAAAGTTCATGAGCCCTTAAGGGAACCAGTGTTGGGAGAATTGCAAAAGGGTAGCCTAGATTAAAGGGAGTTTTGTGCTTATCAGTCAGTGTCCTGGTGAAGAAATAGTAATTACGACCATGAACTAACTCCATGGTATATCTTGGGGCCCAGTGACTGTTTTCGAGAAGAGAAACGGGGACAGGGCAGCTGGCAAAGGGATTAATGTCAGTAGAAAACAATAAATTGAATTTGTGAACTTTCTGAAAGTTAAATGAGAATAGAACAAAGTGACTTTGCAATAATGGTTACAAATGTCTTATAAATTAAACAGCAAAATCACCATGTTCCTTTCCTAGAAGAGGAAGTACGAAAACACAAGTGTCTGGGAATACGTAATTACAGTAAACTCATGTAAATGATGCAAGGCTAAACTTTATTTTTTTTTAAAAATCTTACACTCCAAAAAGAAAAGAAGGTGGTTGAGAATCAATGGAACCTGGAGAGCTCTGGCACTTTGGAGATCATTAACGGCCATCTCCCAGCTTACAGCACCCTCTGATCTGATGATGGCTCCCAAGCTGTGCCCAGGAATGCAATGCTTTTAGTTTCTTTCAGCCTAATTATGAAGGTGCCTGGCCCATGCAGTGAAGCAATATAATGGATAATAATGCTCCCTGAGAGTCCTGATACAAGTACAGTGCAACAAGTCACACGAGCTAATGAAAACCTGGGAAGCTTCATGAACAAAGCCCTGGAAAGCTAATGTCTAAGGTAACGAGAAGGAATGCACTGTGATTTGTGCATGCCAAAACTACAGTTCTCAAGGATGGAGACTTTCTATGAAGGACAAGACTACTGAATTATTTACACTGCCGGAATGTACCAGGAAATGACTTCATCCATCAAGGAATATGTTCCTGGTGATCACCTTATTGCTCCAGGTAGAAATAGTTGGATATTCAGACCCACAGAGTAGTGTTCAACTTACCAGAAACCAGAAAGGTTGGATGAACCTCCTTAGTTCATAACTAGGGCATGCTTCAGACTTCAGAGATTAAAAGGTAGAGCAAGGTAGGAAGTTGTGTTTATTAGAACTTGAAACTGACTTCCAGCATCAGGCTTCCTACTGTCACTCAGAGACTAGATGGAGAGCTTCCTTACACTTCAATACTAAGACTGATTCAACCTTTTATTTCAGAGCCTATACTCAAGATTTCTCAAGGAGCTCACATGGTTTCTTCTGCTGTTGTGTATCTGAGTGTGAAGTTGTGCACCTTTGCACTTAGGTGATGCTGTACATAGTACAGCACACGTGAAACAAAACCCCACCTGTTTTTAAAGGTGTGTCTCACACACACACCCTTGCTTTCATTCCGTTTCCTCTCTTTCTCTCTTACACAAACACACAAACACACACACACCTCACACACACAAACCTGTGTGCACAAACCTGCCTTATTTTAGTAAGTATGACTGAAAATCAGGGGAGCATTAGCAAATGATCACAGAGCACAGAACTCTGCAGGAAGCAAGGTCAAATGTCAGTGAGACATCCATGTTTTCTAAGCCATCCCCCTCCTGATTTTGAGGTTCCTAATTTAACCTTTTTCCCAGTCAGCACCCAAGCTTATCTTTACCCTTCATGTCTCCATAACTCTGGATTGTCCTCTATGGACAACTAACCCTCTCTTGCTCTTATAACTGAAACAGATAAACTACCAGGTACTTAGCAGAGTACAGTTCTTTCCAGTTAGAATTCACACTTTAGCTGGGTGTGGTGGCTCTTGCCTGTAATCCCAGCATTTTAGGAGACTGAGGCGGGGGGATCACCTGAGGTCAGGAGCTCGAGATCAGCCTGGCCAACGTGGTGAAACCCCAGCTCTACTAAAAATACAAAAATTAGCTGGGCGTGGTGGCACACTCCTGTAATCCCATCTACTCGGGAGATTGAGATAGGAGAATCCCTTGAACCCGCAATGCGGAGGCTGCAGTGAGCCACTGCACTCCAGCCTGGGCAACACAGCAAGATTCTGTCTCAAAAAAAAAAAAAAAAAAAAAAAGAGAAAGGTTGTCGATGTAAGTGTAGTATTTTCTGTTTACCTGTGTGTGTGATGCATTTTCTTTAGAGACACACTTGATGCTAAAGGAAACTAACCATGGGTTCTGGTGAAAGACCAAGAATTTCTGAATGTTACCAGATGTCTCTCAACTTGTTGCTGAAGCTGGATTTATAACAAAAAGACTTGGCTCTAGAATATTTCCATGTATGTAAAAAAGACTCAATTGAAGGAGTTAGTGACAAATGGATTTAGAGCTTCAGTCTGATACCTCCCAGCCCTCCACATGCCTGATTTGCTCCTTTCGCTGCTCCTTGGAGTACAAACGCAGAATCAGACTTCAGCATTTCAAGGCAGTCGCTTCTTTGTCTCTGATGCATAACTCACTGATAAACTCATAGACTTCCCTTATTCTCCTCATGAGACAAATTTCATACTGGACAAAAGGGCATTATCCTTTGTACTTTTCTTTTTTTATTAAGGAAAACACGATGACCTATTTTTAAAGTTCCACTGCAAATATAATATCTTCTTATAAGCCTTTCAAACAGATGAAATTTTGCTCAACTCCAGAACTCTGACTTTCCTTTAAAAAAAAAAAACAAACATAGTTTTCTGTCAATTTATTTCATCGTGCCTCTTTTTTTAGAGTGCAAGCTCTGTGAAACCAGAAAACAGATTTCATTCATTTTCATATATGCTGCGGGAGTCAGCTTATTGTTTTTATGTAATAAATAATGCTATTTGTTCATTTAAAGCACGTTAAATTCTCCTTTAAAGTGGTAATAAGGAGCAGGGGTAAATTACTCATTTAACTTCAGTTACCTCATTTACAAAATAGAAACAATTTCCATTTATGCAAGGCTGGATGAGAGACAGGCTGAAAATATGTGAAAGGGCTTTGTATAATACAGAGAACTGCACATATCTAATAAATTGTTGTTTAATCATATAGCTTTTCTAGTGATATCATCATATAGGAACCGGAGTAGGAACAAATCTCCACTTCTTTAATTCTCAATGAATTTATCTTTATGAATCATAAAACCTCAAACAGTTACCCAGTATGCCATTAAGAATCATAGAAATTTACTTGACAGAGTGATACATTGAGTGAGAAGACTATGTGGCCAAATATGTAAGGAAAAAAAATGTTTCAGTGGCCTACAATTAGAACATGGACACAAATATGCTTTTATTATTCTTCTTTTAAAAAATTTCTTTTTAATGGTGTCATCTCATTGTGTTGCCTAAGCTGAAGTGCAGTGGCTGGATCACAGCTCACTGCAGCCTCAAACTCCAGGACTCAAGAAATCCTCCCATATTAGCTTCCCAAGTAGCTGGGAGTAGATGTGAGAGAAATGGGATCTCACCATCTTGCCAAGGCTGGTCTTGAACTCCTGAGCTTAAGTGATTCTCCCACCTTGACCTCCCAAAGTGCTCGGTATTATTCCTTTAAAACCAACTTTGCTAAAAATTGTATTTTCCTAAAAATATTAAATGCTAGGCTTCCCCACAGGGTTCTAAATGCTGTTGTATATAATTTTATCTTGTAAATACAAGTAGGATGACTGTTTTAATGTCTACTTTTTATTGGACTCAACAGTCTGTCTAGTTCTTCCAATTCCTTCTCTTAGGTTTGTAGAATTATTTTAGAAGGGTATAGCCAGAGCCTATCCTAGAGTTTGAGTTCTCAGTACCTCTGCCAATATTATGAATAGAAAATGTTTCAAGAGATTGTTTAACAGAACCATTTTATAATATTTTAAAATGTAACTTGCTATATTGCCTACATATAAGCGCATAATCTTGGGCAAGTATATTGTTATTCTAGTCCTTTTTTTATAATATTACTATCATCTTTGAAAAGAAATTATAGGATTATGTTATATAAATAAAGGGCCATTTTACATTAAATAAGTTAGATAGAGAAACAAGTACTACAGCTGGATGTAAATACCTGTTGATTTTGTTAATTATGTACTTTGAAGAAGCTTGGGTAAATTAATTTTTTCCAAGAGCTGGAATGAGATGTGATGTCATCCAGAAACTCATGAACTATTTATATATCATCCTTAACTAATGAAATGAACTGCATAGTTAAAATGCTGTCCATCAAATATCAACAGTTGACTTATGTGTAACTATTTATGATCACAATATTTTGAAAATAGAGTACATATACATCTAAATTCAACCATGAACAGTCCTTTTCGAACAGACACTAGGCTGGGTTGTGTGATGCAATGGTGACAAAAATGGCCATTTGTCCTTTAGGAACACAGACCTAATGTGTTTGTATCTTCTTAGAAGGCTATGTTTTGTTTTATGTTTTGAGACCCGGGTCCATCGTTAAGAGCATCGGTTGAACCACGCAGCAACATAACAGTTCCCTGTCATGAACACCACTTTTCAGAAACGTTGGGTGTTTAGCTCAGCCCTAAATGGTCCAGTTATCAGGCCCCTGGTTGGCACCTACTCTCCTCTGGCTTTCTGCAATAAACATTTAAAGCAGTAAGATTTCTTTTTGCCATTTGCAAGTTCTCAAAATTTAAACTAGCCCAAATGAAAAGAAAAAAGTGGATTTTATTGGCTCAATACCTGCAAGGCCTGGAGCAAGATACTTTAAGAGAGCTGGTTCCAGGGCCTGGAGCGTAGACATTAGACCACTGTCTCCATTCTCTGTCTTTGTTTGGCTCCATTCCCCATGCAAGCTGTCTCGGCCTGTCAGCCAAAGCAACCACTACAGGCTCACATCCTCCTAGATTAGCCACTTTAACAAGAAATGGAAGTCTTGCTCCTGACATCTATGGATCAATCCCAGAAATTTCCCTCTGCATGAATTACTTGTCTGTCTATGAAGCAATCATTGCAGTCGGGGCCTACCCTTGTAGAGGAGTGGAAAATAGTCTGAGAAATTCTACCACAACCATATGGGGTTGGAGAACAATTTCTTACAGGAGCAAGAAGAAAGAGGTTCAGAAAGCAAGCTGGGCAATAAAGCATCCAAAACTTGACTAACGCCCTTTGGAAGCCAAGAGGTTAAAACCAGTAGACTGAGTTACTCTTGCTTTACTAAGTCAAGAGGTTTAATAGACTCGCATTTCTTTATATCTTACATTTTTATACCTTAAATAAAGAGTAGCAAAACTCTTAAGAAAATTCATCACGGAACACCCAAGCAGAGGCCCAGGTCATTTGGAGGCAGCTATTTCTCCTCCATTCCCCCTCCCTTCTGTGTCTCTGGGAATGCCGGGTCCCATACCTCAGAGCTTGGTGTGGACCCTCCCAAATCCACTGGCTTTCCACCAATACTTCCATTGTGATCTTTGCTGTCTGGCATTGTCCTGATGCTACTGGGCCATCATCTTCCCTGAGTTTATCAACACTGAGAAAAAGGACTTTCTAAACTGAATGATTTCTTGGAATAAAACTTAGTGTCTTCATTTCCTTGAACTCAGCTAAAATGGAATATAATCCCCATTTCATATGCCAGGGGACACGTTTAACTTTAGCCCTGGTTGCCCAGCTCTACTTTTTCATTGCTTTTCCTTCAAATTCAGTTCCCCGTTTGTTGTCAGCATAATTTTCAGGCCACGTCATATGTTAGTAGAAGCATGAAAGTCTCCTTCAACCCATCTTACTCTAGTGAAAATCCCATGTCTACTTTTCATTATTTCTGTTTCTTCCCTCAGCATTAATATCTGTCTCTTTTGCATCTCCTGTTATTAGTGTGTTTTTCTCTAGAATTTTCTGCTGCCTTTTCTACTAGTGGCATCTGATAGACTTGAATACCAAGAATCAGAAGTATTAATATAGTAACAAATTCCGGTTTTGTATGTGAATATTTGTGAGTTAACACTGCAGTCAGGCAGGTAGGAATTTCTGGAGAATTATTCTATCAAGGAAGATGAGGAAAACCCTATAATTGGTTTTGTTTTAGACAGTCTCCCAGGACTCCATGATTTATAAATCATGCCATAAGCATTTTCTTTAAGTTCTGGTGATTACTAAATTGCTCTTTTTTTTTTTTTTTTTTTAAGATGGAGTCTTGCTCTGTCACCCAGGCTGGAGTGCAGTGGAGCCCCTTGACTCACTGCAACCTCCAGGACCCAGGTTCAAGCAATTCTCCTGCCTCTGCCTCCTGAGTAGCTGGGAACTGCAGGTGTGTGCCACCACACCCAGCTATTTCTCTTTTTCTTTCTTTTTTTTTTTTTTTTTGTATTTTTAGTAGAGACAGGGTTTCACCATGTTAGCCAGGATACTCTCTATCTCTTGACCTTGTGATCTGTCTGCTTCAGCCTCCCAAATTGCTGGGATTACAGGTGTGAGCCACCGTGCCCCACCTAAATCACCCTTGAATTGTATCTCTGTCTTCCAGCCTAGCTCTTATCTTCTAAGATTCTGAGGAACTAGCCAGTCATCACTGAACTTGTTGAGCAGCTTGCCGATGTGTCCCATGGATGCTAGGTCACGAAGTTTGGCTTGGGTTATGGTTTTGTTCTGCTTTTCTCAGCGTCCAGAGGTCTGTTTGCTATGAAGAGGTTTCTCCTCAGGCCATTGTGGGATGTACTGTTTTTCAGTGGGTCACAGCCAGAAACTTGGTATTAGAAACGACTACAGACTTCCCTTGATTCCCTATTGACACAGACTAGTAGTAACAGAAGAAACCCAAATTACCCAAAGAATGATATACCATATCCTTTTCCAGAAATAACAAAGTAATAATAATGATTAAATATCACCTTCCTCTAAAGAAATTGATTGCCAGAATTTTAGAACATTGTGCTATTGCTATGCAGTATTTTCATTTCTCTTGAAGCAGTATTTGTGTATACAGAGATGTGATACTTAAAAATAAAAATGTTTAATTTAATTATTAAATATTATTTAATTATTTTTTAAATTTTTTTGAGATAGAGTCTTGCTCTGTCACCCAGGTTGGAGTGCAGTGGTGCAATCTTGACTCACAGCAACTAACCTCCCAGGTTAAAATGAGTCTCCTGTCTCAGCCTCCCGAATAGCTGGGATTATAGGCACATATCACCAAGGCTGGCTAATTTTTGTAATTTTAGTAGAGATGGGGTTTCACCATGTTGGCTGGGCTGGTCTTGAACTCCTGACCTCAGGTGATCTGCCCATATCGGCCTCCCAAAGTGCTGGGATTACAGGTGTGAGCCATCGTGCCCAGCCGAAATATTATTGAATTTGACTTTAATTCTTAGTTTATAATGCATTATCTTTAATTACTCTTTAAAATAAATGTTCCAGTTTTCTCTTGCTGTGTAACAAATCATCTTTTATGGCTTAAAACAGTAACAATCATTTTTATCTCTCATCATTTCTGTAGGTGAGAAATTTGAGAAGGAACCAGCCAAACAGTTGTTGCTTGGGATCTCCAATACCTTTGGAGACAGAGAGCAACTGTAGCTGGAACAGAGGTGGTAAGAGGAAGCGTTGGGACAGTTGGGGATTTATCATCTTTTTCTCTCTTTGTGTAGTCTCAGAATCCAGCCATATGGATTCTACATGGTCTAGGCTGAACTTCCCAACAGCAAGGTAGCTTCAGTGCTGATAAACTGCTTACCTGGCCAATCAAGACTTTAAGGACAGGCACACCAGCTAGCAAGGCAGAAGTTGCATCATCTTCAGTCACCTTGCCCTGTTAGGCTCATATGTCACTTCTGATCTTCTCTATTGGTAGCAATAGTGATCAAACAATGCCCAGTTTCAAGAAGAGGAGGCATACCTTACACCTCTCTGCAATGGATGTCAAAAAATATGCAGATATAATTTGACACCGACATAATAAAAAACAATTATAGTTGCGATCACACACTTGCCTAAATAATGAATACCATGTTTCCCATAAATGCAAATATTTAACAAACATTTATTAAGTGTTTCTTGAGGGACAGATGCTGTGGATAAAGAAGATGAACACGTAGTTTCAGCCCCTGAATGTTTATTTTCTAATGGGAGAGAGAGACATACATTAGTAATACTAATGCATGAGAGATGACTGCATTGTGATGGCACAGGGAGACAGGGAGGGAAGAAAGTTCATGCATCCTGGAGGAATTAACCTTGAACTGAATCCCAAAATATGGGTGGTGACTGGTTGTCTGTTCAAAGAGTGGGACCAGATAAAAGGAACGAAAAAGTGAAGCGCATGTGTGTATTTGTGTGTAGATACAAGTGGAGTGTGTTTTTGTGACATATATTTGTGGCAACGAATGGCAGAAAGCGAGGCTGGAGAGAAAGACAGGGGCTAGTTAATGGAGGACTCATGGCCCAGGGAAACTGGTGAGAGCATTCTTGAGACTCATGGGGAATTGTGGAAGGATTTTAAGCAAAAGAGTGATATAATCCCCTTTGTTCAGGCAGCTGGGGAGAAATGCAGAGTTAATGACAGAAACAAAATAACACTACATAGGGAACCAGCTAGAAAATTCTTACAGTAACTCTGGTGATAAATATTGGCATAAATAGGACTAGCAATAAAGAGGATGGTACAAATGTCTTAAATACCAAGTCATGTCTAGATAACTTAATGATTAATTGTCTGTGGGACCGGTACGCAGGCGAAGGATTAAAACAATGAATACTGTGAGAAGTAGGAGGAAGAGTATGGTCATTGACTTTAAAGAAACAGAAGGGGTTCTGGGAAAGATGAGTTAAGCTTTGCTCACATGGAGTTTGATGGTCCATTGAGACATTGGAGCCATATAGGATGCCAAATATAATTATGAATAATAACGACTGGGGTTTGTGCCTTGTGTAGACATTGCTCTTCATAGCAGTGTCAAACGTTAGTGACATTTATCCAGTAACCCTGCAGGTCCTGGCCAAGCATCCACCTCAGAGATTCTTGCCAAGAATACACCCACAGGTTCCGCACACAAGATTTTAATCCATGACTTAATTAACTGATAACAGCAACGCTAAAGAAAGACACAAACAGAAGAATAACATCAACAGATAAAGATCGAGATAAATCAAGATAAAAATAAGTAATAACACTATTTTTCCTTAGCTTCCCATAGTACAAAAATACTTTGTACATTCTATTGAAGGTGAAGTTTTTCCATTTAATATTCCAAAGTCTGTGTGTAAACTAAACTCTGAATGGGTTCTCTTACTAAAAATTCAGTTGGGAGATAATTTTTCCATTGATGATATAAGCAAAAGTGTTTAACAAAGATAATTTGATTTTGAAAAGTATAACTTGATTATATTGCTGCTGACATCTGCCATTTGGTCTTGCATATGGTCTACTGTTTGTGTTAAATACCTTAACATGTTGATCACAGTTATTTTAAATTCCTTGGTAATTCCAACACCAGTATCATATTTGAGTTTAGTTCTGCTGATTGCTTTGTTTCTTCAGACCACATTTTATCTTGCCGTTTGGTATGCATTGCTGAAAGCCAGACATGAGGCACCAGTGAGAGGTTCTGAAGTAAGCAGACCTTCAGTGTGAGGCTGTCAACCTAAGCAGGAGTTGGCCTGTGTCTAACGTCTTTATTGTCAGGTACCTGAGGCTTCAGATTCCTTTAGCGTCCCTGTTTTTGTTTTCTCCCATGTCTCTGGAGCTTTCTATTGCACTGTTCCTCAGAGAGTCTGTGTCTTGCTGCTTGCTCCATTGTTAAGCCACCGTTTGCAGTGTAATACTGGAGTCCTGGCATGGTAGAAGAGTGTAAGAAAGGAGAAGAGTCCAGTCATCATTAGATTAAGTTTTTGACTTTTTTCCATATAGGTTAGTGTTTACTATAACGTACATTTTACCAATGAGAAAGTGGAGAGACTTTGTGATTGGGTGAATCCAATCACTTTGATATGATTTGGCTGTGTCCTCACCCAAATCTCTTCCTGAATTCCCTTGTGTTGTGGGAGGACCTGGTGGGAGGTAATTGAATCATGGGGGCAGGTCCTTCCAGTGCTGCTCTTGTGATAGTGAATAAGTCTCACGAGATGTGATGGTTTTACAAAGAGGAGTTCCCCTGCTTAAGCTCTCTCTCTTTGTCTGCTGCCATCCATGTAAAGCATGACTTGTTCCTCCTTGCCTTGCACCATGATTGTGAGGCCTCCCCAGCCATGTGGAACTGTAAATCCAATAAACCTCTTTATTTTGTAGGTTGTCCAGTCTCAGTTATGTCTTTATCAACAGTGTGAGAATTGACTAACAAACACTTATATCAGGTCACGTGACATTAAGGTTGAAGCAGGTTTGGAATCCAAACATTAGACTCCAGAGTTTAAGCTCTTAACATTGACACATTGTTTCACAGTTTCTAAGGTAATTTCTGAAATTTAGTAAGTCTGATTCCATATTACGCCTCTGTCATTTTCAGGAATAAGAAGTTAGATAAAAATATTGTCCTAAAAGACATCATCAACTCATTAATTTTATCTCATGTTTAAGATTTAAGGTCTCAATTTATACTTTTTAAACTCATTTCCTTAGTCATTTATACTAACCTCTGGTGAAGTTAACGTTGTGTATTTTAGCAGCAATGTTAGATCAAAATTATCAACTGTTTTTGAAATAACAGAGAAGTTTTATCTTACAGCAATTATTTAATTATTTCCAGCATTTCGAGGTATAGTAGACACATAAAAATTTCATAGATTCAAGGTCTATAATGTGATGATTTGATACACATGTGCATGATATAGCAACTATCCAATCAAATTGGTTACCATAGCTAATAATACTGTATTGTTTACTTGAAATTTGGTAAAGTACATTGTGTCTTCACCATACACACATACACACCAAGGATAACCATATGTGGTGATAGATGTCTTGATTATTTTGTGGTAATCATAGCACAAAATTTACATCTGTTAGTGGACCTGTGTCTCTGGGATGGACGTAGCTTTCACATGTGCTTCTATCCTTCCTCCAGGATGTAGCTTATTTTCTCCCCGTTTGTGGCCTGTCCCCTTCTCTGACTGCCACAGCCCCAATCCATTTTATTGAAGCTCTATTCCTTTTTTATTTCTCCCCATGGGTAAGACAAGAAAGTTTGAGTGGGCTGGAACTGTCTTCTCCCAGGTAGGATAAAGTTTCAGTATTGCCCTCTGGGAAAGTCTTTTTTTCTGGAGAGCAGGACTTTATTGTGGAATTAGCTCTGGGAGGGTTTCACAATGGCTGTTTCTCACTTCCTTCTGTCAGACCACAAGAAGGTCTTTCTTGGATCCTTGAAGTAGGAATTTGGTAGAGTTCCTGGAGTGAAACACCAAGAAAATATGAAGACCTTCTGTGGCTGCAGCTCCAGGAATTTCTTGCTTTCATGTTAGTCTATACTCGTGCTTTATCAGCTCATCAAATCTACTAGTTATAATTGTTAATTTTATGTGTCAACATTAGGTCATGGTACCAGTTGTTTGGTCAAATATCAGTCTAGATATTAGTGTAAAAGTATATTTGAGATGTGATTATCATTTAAAGCAGAAGACTTTGAGTAAAACGAATGATTCTTTTTAACAAAGGTGGGCCTTATTCAATCAGTTGAAGGCCTTAGAAGTAAAGACTGGCATCCTCAAGAAGAAAAAAATTCTGTTTCCTGACTGCCTTCAGTCTCAAGACTCCAACACACACACACACACACACACACACACACACACACACAGAGTGATTTCTCTGGAAAACCCTAATACAATGTTGTCTACTTTTTCTTCAGGATGCTTTACCATATTAATAGAGTTATTTTTATGTCTTCTGTGATCATTCCCATGTGTTTCATCTCTGAATCTGGTCTGGTTGACACTTGTATCTCTTAGTGCTGGGTCATTCTTTTCTTCTCACTTTCTGGGTGCTTCGTAATTTTTTATCGAATGTCGGACGTTATGGTAGAACAGCAGGGACGATGATAATGAGTATTTATGCCCAGCAGTAGGCATACCTCTTCCTCTGCGAGAGAGTCGTTGTTCAGGCTTGAGTCAACACGGTCAGAAGTTGACTGAGTTTAGGTTTTGCTGTTGTTCTGGTTACTTTCAGTGTACCTCGGTGTCAAATAGTTTCTATGGAGCATGGCCACTCCCTATGCTGCTTATAAGGGCTGGAATGCTGGAGAGGTTTTCCAAAATTCCTGCCCGACATTTAGCCTTCAGTAGCCTCTGTGCAACTGTGCCACAGAAGTGGTTCTCTTGTCCCAGAGCAAATGGTAACTGCTGTAAATTGTTACTTAATGAAAACCTCGTAGTGTACCAAGGATAGTTCTCAGATTTTCTATTTCAGCCTCAGTCTTGAGCCTCAGGGATGATGCTTTTTTAGCATCCCTGCCCATCTTTGTATCTCTGTTATCAATAGGCTCTGACTTTCTAGATGGCTTTTGCCAATTGTTACGGTAGGATTCTTATAGTGGAAATGACATTCCTCTCTTCTGTTTATATACTAGGAAGGAGTGGAACTTCCATAAACAAAAACAAAACAAAGCACTTTCAACTTTTACCAAAAGTGGAATTCTGAAACTTCTCTGTTTTGGGAGAGAATGACATGGGATGTGAAGAAAATATAAGCAGACAATTAACACCCCCTCAAAACTGCCAACCTATTAACTTAACTAATTACTAAAAATAACAGCTGGCTTTGATTACATGGTGTGGAGTCTGGACCTGTAAGACATCATGACATGACTTCATTCTTGCCATTGTGTTTTATAATCATGTCATAAACCTTGCTCAAAATTCCCTAATTCTTCAATGTCCTGAGTTTCTATAAGAACAGTAAATACTTATGCAGTGTTTTAATTCAGCATATCTAATAACACAAAAACTTGGCATGGTGCTAGACCCAACACAATAGTGTCTTATCAGGTGCAAGATTCTGGGTTTTTGTTCTTGACAGCTTGTTTATTTTACTTGGATTTCATAATTTTATAAAAGCCATCTTCCACACCAGGCTCTAATTATCCTTCCTCCTTCCATGTATGTGGCTTTATACTGCTACTAAAAGTGTTGTAAAATAAAGAGCTATTTAATTAAGGGACTAACTGAATGTCATCTTTCAAGTTATAGACATTATTATGTATTTTCAGGTCTCTATTAGTCAAGTTTAATGATTAAATCTGTGTACAATTCTGATCTTTTTCTCCTGTGTTTCTGTCAGTTCTGTTGCTGTTGCTTCTCCATTTTGGTCACTGAGTTATATTTGACTTTATCAGAGAATACTTTGAGACAAGAGAAACCACTGCTACTAATTTCCAAACAGTTCTTTGTACACTGCCTTGGGAATGCTATTTAATATTTTCTTCATTTTGATGAAAAATATTGAAATGAATTTCAAACAGTGGTAGTTATATATTTATCTATGGATTGTTTTCAATGACTATATTTCTCATGTTGTGTTATTAAAGTAGACAACTGAGACCATTGATAGCTGGTAGCAGCTTTACAGTATAAAAAACTAGTTTTATTTAGGAGACTCCAAAGTAACAGCATATCTTAATAGTTCTGCAGTATAATTTAATGAAAAAGACATTGAACTTAAAGTCAGGACACGTCGGTTCCTCCCTAGTTCTGCCATTTTCTATGTGCTTCACTTCAAAAGGAGATTCCTCTTTTTCTGGTTCTAGGTTTTCTTTCTCACAAAATTTTATTAATACTCAGGAAACCTACAATAAGCAAATGGACTAATGTGTTTGTACCTAATGCAATTAAGAATTAACATCCTTATTGTGGCTGGAATAATTAATGTTACACACTTGAAAACACTGACATGCAGGAGGCAGAAAGATTTAAAGAAGAGCACATCGTGGATTCAATGTGACTTCATGGTAGAATTCAGAAACTCAGACTTTCAACCTATCTCATTTTAGGGATTGGCTCTTACTCATTTCCAACACATGTTTTTGGTATTTAAAAGTTTCTTTTCAGTATTTCAGTAAATAATATCAATTGTTTTTCCACTTGGAGATGGAAAAAGGAGGTCATTGTTATTCTGATTGTGCCATCCAAAGAATAAATAGCTTCATTCTACTGTGTCGACTTATGGATTTAGAAATAAAGGCACTTTTCTAAGGAACTGAGACAAAAAATTTTGATTTGCCAGTCTTCTGGTTTAAAACATTTTTAATCCAGTCAATAATTTTCATGCGAATAGACACTCTTCCATTTATAACATTGTCTCATAAAAGCTTTTTATGTATGAACACATTCTTCTAATGGGCCACACAACAATTCTATTCTTGAAAAAATTATGCATAGAAAATCGTATCATAAGGTGGAGTAGGAAAACTAATTTTGGTAAAAATAAATTTTTTTTATGAGTCAGCTCATAAGTCAAAATAGCTTAGAAGACATTTGATGATACCCCCCGCCCCAACACAGATGTACACATACACCAATGCTTGTACTTATTCTGAACAAGAATACAGTGAAAATAAACGTATAGTGGCCATGCATATAAATCCAGAGTCAGACATTTAATGGTCTGTTAAAATATTCTTTTTTTATTGTACTTTAGGCTCTGGGGTACATGTGCAGATCATGCAGGATTGTTGCATAGGTACACACATGGCAATGTGGTTTGCTGCCACCATCCCCCCGTCACCTACATCTGGCATTTCTCCCCATGTTATTCCTCCCGACCTCCCCACACCCCCACTGTCCCTCCCTTGCCCCCCTCAACAGACCCCAGTGTGTGGTGCTTCCCTCCCTGTGTCCATGTGTTCTCATTGTTCAACACCTCCTATGAGTGAGAACACGTGGTGTTTGATTTCTGTTCTTGTGTCAGTTTGCTGAGAATGATGTTTCCAGATTCATCCGTGACCCTACAAAGGACATGAATTCATCGTTTTTTATGTCTGCATTGTATTCCATGGTGTATATGTGCCACATTTTCCTTGTCCAGTCTTTTGTCAGTGGCCATTTGGGTTGGTTCCAGGTCTTTGCTCTTGTAAATAGTGCCACTATGACTGTAAGTGTGCATGTGTCTTTCTAATAGAATGATTTATAGTCCTTTGGGTATATACCCAGTAGTGGGATTGCTGGGTCAAATGGAATTTCTATTTCTAGGTCCTTGAGAAAGCACCACGCTGTCTGTTAAAATATTCTTTCCAAAATTTGAGGGGAATATTTCTCTGGGGCTTTGGTGAACTTATGTTCACTTGGGATTAGCATACATGCCTAAATTGAAGTCATTTTCTTTGAAAAAGTGCTGACATTTCCAAGAAACAAAAAGAGCCACTAATTTTCTGGTCTTCAATTCTTTCTTCATCTGGTGGTCACTTAAAATTTGGTAGATAAAAAGCTCTTTGAGGGCTTTTTAGTCAAGCTAAAAAGTGCATGCATTATAAAGGTAATGAGATTCACCCATCTACTTACATTCATACAAAAAATGGATGTTCTCTTACCTTCTCTTACAGGAGTAATAGTCCTCCTTCTGTCTCAAGCTAATGTGTTCCTCTGAGACCTGGATCACCCCCTACTTTTTTTTTTTGACTTTTCTTTCTCATTGTATTGGCTGTCTATTGTTATAAATCACCACAAAATTTAACAGGTTAAAACACTGAGCAGATATTATCTCACAGTTTCTGAGGGCCAGGAATGCAGAAGTGGGTTGTTCTTACTCTAAGCCATTCATGAGGTTGAGCTAAAGTCATGGTCAGGGCTATGGTCAAACAAGGTTCAGTGGTAGAGAATCTACTTCCAAGTTCATTCACACGGTTTTTGGCTGACCTCAGCTCCTTGTCGGCTGTTGGATAGAGAGCTCAGTTCCATGTGGACCTCTCAGCAGGCTGCTTTGAGCTTCCTCAGGCATGACTGCTGGCTTCCCCCAGGGAGAAGCCAAGAAAAACAGCCAAGGCCACAGTGTGTTTTTAAAAATCTAATCTCAGAAATGATGTAGCATCACTTTAGTCACATTCTGTTTGTTACAAAGATGGATCTCAGCAAAATGCAAGCAGCTCCATAGCTGTGTGTCTATCAGGAGATAGAAGCCATCTTGGAGACTTGCTACTAAGACTTGGTGTTATGTGGAGGATCTTCAAATTTTGATGACCCATTCCCTCCTATTTATTAACCTCTTTCCTCCATTGACTCATAATGTTTAAGCATGTTCTTTCACTGGACAAACCCTGTGTGTTTTTTCATTGTAATTTGACTTTGGTCTATACTGCTCTGAGGAGATTGTGCTTGCCAGAGTTGTTGGGGCTTCCTTGCAGTTGGGTCTCACGGACAGTGCTCACTCTCTAGGTCTTACTTGATGAAAGAGGCATGTTCTTGGCTCACTGCAACCTCCACCTCCCAGGTTCAAGTAATTCTCTGCCTCAGCCTCCCAAGTAGGTGGGATTACAGGCACCCACCACCAGGCCCATCAATTATTTATTTATTTATTTATTTATTTATTTATTAATCTTTAGTAGAGATGAGGTTTCACTATCTTGTCCAGGCTGGTCTTGAACTCCCGATTTCGTGATCCTCATGCTTCAGCCTCCCAAAGTGCTGGGATTACACGCATGAGTCACTGCGCCCGGCCTTAAACAGGTTTTAAAAGCAACCTTTCTCTTTCATTTATTATTTCTAAATTTTACTATGTCCTTGCCAGCTTGTCAGTCAGAGTTTACGTTTTTGAATTTCATAAATATGGGCATAAAATATTGTAGTAGTTTGTTAGGACTGCCATTACAAGATACCATTCACTGCTGGGCTTAAACAACTGAAATGTATTTTCTCACACCTCTGGAAGCTGGGAGTCCCAGATGAAGGTGTCCACAGTGTTGGTTCCTTCCCAGGCCTCTCACCTGGGCTTTCAGATGGTTGCCTTCTCCCTGTGTCCTCATGTGGTTGTTTTTCAGTGAATGTGTGCCCTGGTGTCTTTCTGTGTATTCTAATGTCTCTCCTTTTACAAGGACATCAATTACATTGAAATAGCACCCATTTCTAATGGCCTCATTTTAACTTGAACATCTCTTTAAAGATCCTATTGCCAAATGAGTCATAATCTGAGGTCCTGGGTGGGAGGGGATTGGTTAGGGCTTCATCATATGCATTTTGGGGACGAGGGTGACATGAGATGATTCAATCCATAGTAAATACCCCTCATGCAATTCCTACAATTACAAGTCTTCAAAAGGACCCAAGTTCTTAAGATAATATATTTTTATTCTATAATGAAGAATATTTTTATGATCTTGATCTTCAATATGCTTGTAGCAACCTCATTTTATGAATCCAATTTCAGGCTACTATTAATGAAAAACTGAAAAATCCATTATAAATGGAGATTGAACTATTGATCACTATGGCTTCTCAACTGTTTCCAAAATACACACTACCCAATTGATAAGCAATTTATCTATCCATAAACATCAAGACTATGCACTGAAGGATACCTAAACCCAAATACCATCTCTTCTAGCTTTGTGGCCTTAAGAAATTTACCTAATCTCTCTAGGCTTCCTCCTCTACAAAATAGAGATAATGGCTACTTCAAGAATTCCTATCAGTTATGTGATGGCTGCATAAGGCCAAACAATAAATGAGCATTGTTGTTGTTGTTGTTATTATTATTATTATTATTATTATTATTATTATTTTAAGACAGTGTCTTGCTCTGTCTCCAGGCTGGAGGGTAGTGGCAAAATCTAGGCTCACTGCAACTTCCACCCCCTAGGTTCAAGTGATTCTCCTGCCTCAGTCTCCAGAGTAGCTGAGACTACAGGTGTGTGCCACCATGTTCAGTTAATTTTTTTATTTTTAGCAGCGATGGGGCTTCACCATGTTGGCCAGGATGGTCTCAATCTCTTGACCTTGTGATCTGCCTGCCTCGGCCTCCCGAAGTGCTGGGATTGCAGACGTGAGTCCCTGTGCCTGGCCTCATTATTATTTTTAATATCACTTTTCACATCCAGTTTTGTCAATGTATTAGTGGATTATTCTTATTTAGCAATAAAGTTTGTGTTCCAAGAAGTTTTGAAATTTGAAGACTTTTTATCACTTTAACTTTAATTTCATATACAATGTATCACAGCCAAAGATGTTCCAGAAGGTGATTAACCAGATCAGGTACAAGAGATAAAATTTACACTCGTTAAAAGAACAAAGTTAAAATTTAATTGTTCTGTATGAGGCTGGACAGTGGATCAGAAGTTCTTCATCATTTCTGATCCCATCTAGAAAGGTCTGTCTGTTGAGCATGGCATTATCCCAGCTCCCTTGGAAATGGCTAAGGGACTGAAAAATTGTCAATGTGTTGCTTAATTACCTGCACCTGTCTACATAAGAACATGTTCTGTGGTAATTATGGATCTGGTGCAAACCATCATGCATGGGGTTTTATTGTGCTTCAATTTCCCTTCATATCTCAATTCAGTCCCAGGGCTACCTTTTGGCATATGAGCACCCTCATTCAACACAAAATAAATTGGTTCTATTCAAGAAGATTAGAAATGGTGGGAAATATAATTCCCTTTTATTCTTGGCAACGGTGTGCATTATTTTTAACCAGCAGAAAATACACAAGAGAAAGAGGAAATGGATTTTTCCTTCAATGAAGTTGAAGCTCCATCAGCTAACTGGCCTGATACTGACCTTGAAAACCTCACTGACACTTCTGTCTGATTCTGGTCCTCTGGAGCAAGAGAGAGAAGGTTGGAGGGGCATCCAGAGGAAGGCTTGCAGCGTCTGTCTTAACAATAAACTCTATGCTTCCAGTTGCAGGAAAGAATACACAAGCTCAGAATCTCTTGGGCTGAGTGACAAAGGAGGAAAGGGGATGGTTCCAAGTAGGAATGGAGCTTCTGCTTCCTAGCTTCCTCACGTAGCTCCATCTGCCTCTTCAGAGAGCTCCCGTCTCCCACTGTGTGCAGCTGAGTTCCAAGCACTCCTGGTGGCATAATGATTGGGACAAAGATATTTCCTCCAGTTGTCAATGGCACTCCTCTCCTGAAACTCTCCCAGGAACTTTATCCAAGTCTCCCCATTCCCCATCCTTGATCTCTGTGAACAAGAAGGAAGACTTTGTCACACTTCTCATTGGTGACCGTATTAATTTCTAGGCCATGAGTATCTACATATGAAATAATATTTCTGTGATTTTAAAATATAAGGTCCTTGAAAGATGCTGCTTATTGGAATGTGTAACTATACTTATAGCCAGAAGAGGAGATCACTAGAGCCAGATTGCTCTGTCTAGATACTTAAAAAGACATTTGGAGGAAGAGAGCATCTGCAAATGTTGATGAAAATGGGTTTGGAACTTCTCTTTTGATCAGGAAATAGGTAGACCATAAAATATCTGATTCATGATGCTGCCTGAAGCAAACCCACATTCTGGAACCCAGTCATCTTGTTGCTCTAGAAAGCACCAAGAGAAAATGGAAGAAGGTTTAAAAGGCCCATTACATTTTAATCTCTATGGTTGGATTAATCAAAAGCTCTCACAGTTTTACTTCTGAAAAACTAGTGGTTATTTATACCTCATCTCTCAAACAAGAAGCTTTTTTTGCCTAGTGCTCAAAAATACAAATGCTATTAGGCTATAGTTTCCTTATGACTTGTCTTCTTTTCTATAGTTGATTGTGAGCCTCCAAGTATCATGGGGCCATATGGTATGATTCTTTGTTCATCAGACGTTTTCTTGCTCAAGAGACAGGCCCAAAATGTTTTTACTTAATGACAAAGGTGATGTGAATGCATCATCAAGAGAAGCTTAGAGCTAGAAATAAATATTTCATTATTTACTTTTGTTTGTTTTTGTTTCCCTTTTTCTTTTTGCATTGTCTGCTTTAAGACCCACCTATTACAATTGAGAAGCATTAAAAGTTAGTGTCAAGATCTGGAATGTGAATTAGGTCTCTTTATTCTTCTATGAAAATAGAAAGAAGATTACAGTAAGAACAACAGAAAAGATTTCTCATCAAGCGATGTAGCTCAGTGGAACAAGCTTCAGGATGAGTGTTGGCAATGTGGTTTGGTGGACAGGCACGGGCCCGGAGACTGGATCTCATTATTGTGGCTTCATCTCAGTCATGTGTTGACTCGATGTGCGGGTGGCTCTACAGGGAGTCAGCCAGTTGTGGATGGTAACCTCACATGACCAAAATGAGTCTTCAGAAGCTATCACTTAAACACAGCAATGATAGACACTGGGCACTACTAGAGGGGAGAGGAAGTGAGCCCTTGGCTCACTTCCTATTAAATAAAATTAAATAGGAATGATTCAAACATCCATTCAGTGGAGGCTACTACAAACCACAAGCAGGTGTCTTGATTGTCTCCTTAGGGCTAAACACCATTCATGAGATGCCTCGAGGGAAACGGGTATGTTACTGAAGGGAAGCCTCCTGCATCCTGCCATACACCCATCTTTATCTTTAAGAGAAGGAAGTCTATCAGATTCTGCTAAATCCAACTGAGCTCTGATTAGCTCTAGATTTTTCAGTCTCTTTCAACAGCCAGGCCCACCACTTTCTCTGAAGCAATCTATTTTCAAATGTACCTAGCTCTGTAACATTATCTAATCACTTTGTCTCAATATTTTCTCATATGTAAATTCAGAACATTTACACTTGATGATTCTTAGGTCTTATTCAGATGTAAATATCAATCATAATGATGGAGGAAGTAGAGATAATGGACTCTAATTCTCTTTTTGCTATATATGAAGACTAAACATATATGGCTTCATCTTATTTCTGTTAATTATTAATTCCTTTTTGGTTTTTAATTTGCAGAAAACTGTTGCCTTAAAATGTTTATAATTGGTGGCCATGCTATATTTTTCAAATATTAAGTTTTATTTAATTTCTATTAGTAGTGGAAATGTAATAATGCAGAAGCTAGTTTGTTTCATGCCATAGTCTCTTAAAGAGGTAGTAGAGGAAATAAATACATTACTGATCTCAGGAATATGAGCAGAGACCCGTCCAACATTTCATTATCTTTAAAAAATAGAACCACACATCGCTGCATTGTGATACAGATAAGTTTGACTGTTTAAAATAATAATTCTGAAGAAATATTACATTACAAATGCAAACAGATCAAGAAAGCTGAGGTTGCTCAGTATGTATTGATAATATTAGATTATGTCTCTGCATTCAGAGTAATCAGATTCAAGTTTCTAGGAAGAGAATGAAAAATTATATACCATTTTATTTGTTTATTATTCAAATAAGTTAGTGATTTATATCACTTTCAGGGAAGTAGGAGTAAGAAAAAACTTTCTAAGGGTAAGAAACATAGGATATAGGACTTTGACCATGTAAACGTCGGGAAAGATATGCTTGCACAAAAGACAGAAATGTGCAAGAATTGTTCTCACCTATGGGGAAAAGGGTAAGATATTATTGTGTCTCAAGTGCATGTGATCAGTTTGTTGTAACAGAGTTTTAAATCTTTTTAACTCAATTATCATTTCTGGCCGGGCGTGGTGGCTCAAGCCTGTAATCCCAGCACTTTGGGAGGCCGAGGCGGGTGGATCACGAGGTCAAGAGATCGAGACCATCTTGGTCAACATGGTGAAACCCCGTCTCTACTAAAAATACAAAACATTAGCTGGGCATGGTGGCGCGTGCCTGTAATCCCAGCTACTCAGGAGGCTGAGGCAGGAGAATTGCCTGAACCCAGGAGGCGGAGGTTGCAGTGAGCCGAGATCGCGCCATTGCACTCCAGCCTGGGTAACAAGAGCAAAACTCCGTCTCAAAAAAAAAAAAAAAAAAAAAAAAAAAAAAAAAAAAAAAATTATCATTTCTTCTTGATCAGCCTGATCACTAGATTTTTTTAAAATTTAACTTTTATTTTAAGTTCAGGGATACATATGCAGGTTTGTTACACAGGTAAACTTGTTTCATGGGTTTTCTTTTGTACAGATTATTTCATTGCCCAGGTGTTAAGCCTAGTACTCATTAACTGTTTTTCTGGATTCTTTCCTTCCTCTCCCTGTCCACCCTCCAATAGGCCCCAGTGTGTGTTGTTCCCCTCTGTATGTCCATGTGTTCTCATCATTTAGCTCTCACTTAAAAGTGAGAATATGAGATATATGGTTTTCTGTTCCTGCATCGGTTTGCTACAGATAATGGCCTCCAGCTTCATCTATGTCCTTGCAAAGAACATGATCTTATTCTTTTCATGGCTGCATAGTATTCTATCATATTTATGCACCGCATTTTCTTTATCCAGTCTCTCACTGATGGGCATTTAAGTTGATTCCATGTCTTTGCTATTGTGAATAGTACTGCAGTGAACATATGCATGTATGTGTCTTTAAAATAGAGCTATCTATATCCCTTTGAATATGTACCCAGTAATGGAATTGCTGGGTCAAATGGTATTTCTGTCTTTAGGTCTTCAGGGAATCACCTCACTGTCTTCCACAATGGTTAAACTAATTAACATTTCCACCAACAATGGATAAGCATTTCTTTTTCTCCACAATTGTGCCAACATCTGCTATTTTTTTCACTTTTTAATAATAGCTATCTGACTGATGGAAGATAGTATTCCATTGTGGTTTTGATTTGCGTTTTTCTGATGATCAGTGATGTTGAGTTTTTTTTTTTTTTTTTTTTTAATATGGTTGTTGGGATAGCCAGAAATTGCTGACTACAATAACTTAAAACATCCACAGGTGTATCTTGTGTAGCTTTACTTGGGAGAAAAATCTATTTAATTTGACCTCCATAGAAGTGTGTATTGGTCCTCTTTGCTTACAATGAATTTACATTTTTGTCTGAAACATTTATACCTGCAAGAGGCTGGGAATCCAATCATCATTGCCCTTCTCTTACTCCATCTCAAAACACCCTGTTTATAAGTTGTCTTGAAAAAAAAATCTTAGGAATAAGGATAGCTTTCTGGAAAGAACAGAAAGGCAGGACAAGGAAAGAGAAGAGAAGAGATATCTTGTGTTTTTGAGAGAACAGTAGGAAAACTACTGAAAAAAGATACAAAAGTGGAGTGGTTGACCATATTTTTGAGCATTACATCCTGATAGGTATGCAGAGGAACACTCCAAATGTGAAATAAATTAAGAAAAAGATCAAGTCAATAACATAAAATATTATATTGCTTCACAAAATGGTCATATATAATAAAAATAGCATACAAAATAATAAAATACTTTTTTCTAATGAGATCTAAGGAGAAAAACAAATGGAGACTACCTTGTGGCTACAATGAAACTTTGCATTAGACCAAATATCTCACTGAGAACAACTATAAAGCTGGCAGTTTGAAGGCAACAGAAGGCAGCAAGGCAGATGGGACTTCAAAGGTCAAGATCCCTCGTGAAGGGAAATTTAGGTGAGCCCAAAAGTCTCTGCCCTCTTTCTTCCTCAAGCCATTTAGTGATTCCCAGTTTTGAGACTCTCAAGATCTATGCATAAGCCATGACTTAGAGGCTAGGAATTTACATTCAGGAAATTTACCAGGAGAACCTTAGTAAACACTTCACACTTTTAACTGAGACTCCCGAAGAGCCTTCACTTTAAGGGTAAACGCACACCAGAAAGAGATCAACCCTTGAAAATAATTAAAGCCAGAACTAGTTCATCCTAATCCCTTACTGGATCAACGTGGCATGCTACAACATTCACTGCTTGCTACAAGACAAATTAATCTCATCCAGAGAGGGAAACATCATTCATAGCCTATACAATTTTTCCTATATAAAGTCTGCTAGGAAATTTTTTAAAATTATTACCTGGTGATTTCAAAGGAGCAAAAATAAAAACTGAGAGCTAATTTTTCAACCAATAAAATGAAAACCAGAAGACAATAAAGTAATATATTCAAGATCATAGAACAACATGTCTACCAGCAGAGTTCTATACACATTGAAAATATATTTCAAAATGGAGGTGAAATATAAATACTTAAAGATGCATAAACAATTAGTCACCAGTAAAGACACACTGTAAGCAATAAGAAAAAGAGTTTTTCAGGAGACAGGAGGATGATCTCAGATGGACACATACAAATGGCAGAAGAAACAGAAAGCACCGGAAGGTAAATAGGTGATAAATTTAAAGGATTGTTGGCTGTACAAGACAATGTTCATGAGTAAAACTGGTTTACGATTTTCCTTTCTTGTAATATTCCTGTCAGGATTTGGTATCAAGACACTGCCAGCCTCACTGGCCTAAAATATTTATAATATGAAATTTAATAGAGATGACATATCTGAAGGAACTTAGCCATCTTGCAAAGAGTAGGTGCCCAAAAAGTGTGATGCAGTGGGTGGGGTGTGAACCCCATGGATTCAAATCTAAGATGCTCAATTTATAGCTAGCTAACTTCAGAACAGTGGCTCAAGCTCTTTGAGTCTCAGTTTCTATATGTATAAAGTAAGAATAATTATAATGTTCTCATTACATTTTCCCATAAAGCTTAAATATTTAAATTTAATGTTTCTGTAAAATGCTTAGCACAATGACTGGCATAGTTTACTGTTAGATGATTGTGAGGGTTTGTTCTCCATTTATCCTTCTTTCTTTCCTTTGTTTTCATTTTCTCTCCCTGAATGCCTCCTACTGGGTTCTGGATGCAGGTCCTGAGCTGGTGTTCCGATTGCCATGTCTTAATTAGGAATTTTCACATGTAGGAGACAGTGGTGGGCAAGACAGGACTGGGCAAAGGGAGAAACTGAACTGTTTGCAACTCCAAAGAAGTCTTCATCAATTCCCTAGAGAGCACCGGAAAATATAAATATATGGCCCATTGGATTTGACCTACACTAGACTAGCTGGGCCTCTACACCTCTGGAATGAGGTGGATCAATGACTGGATATGGACTGCCCTGGGCAATGTAGGCCCTTAGACCAATCTCCTGCCTGTAGTGAAGACAAACCTGGAAGACTGTACAACTAGGGCAGCAAGACCTCCCTTGAAGAGGATTCAGGCAGCACAGCTCCATTCCCACCTCACTATTATTCCCTCTTCTCTTCTTCTGAGCTCCCTCTTCCCCAACTTCCCTTCCTTCTTCTCTCCTCCTCAGAGCACCAGAAGAAGCCATTATTTAAATATTCTCTTTATCCTCCAATATAAGGTCTGTGTTGAAGAGTGTTATTATAGACATATCAGAATCAGAACTGGGCTCAGTGTGTGCTGATCCATAAATGGAATGAGCGGGAAACAGAACATAGGAATTATTCATTCTGAAGAGTGAAATTATTGTGACCCTTAGAATATATCTTATCACCTTTCCTAGTATATATGGCCATAAACATTAGCATTCATTGTTGATCTGAAAAAGAGAAACCAAAATACAGCCATTTATGAGTCTTAATTCAATTAAATGTTAATGTTTATATCAATATAAATATTCAATTGTGCTTTAAATTAGTGCTATGCTAGAATCATTAATACATGTTTAATCTATATAACAAATATTGGTAAAAAATTATTTAGCATATGTGTAGTTAATTCTCTTTTACATAGCTATTAATCAAAATTTGAAAAATCATTTAGTCTTAGGAAGCTTTGAACATATGAAAGTGCAACAAATTTTAGAAATATAGAAAATTAAAACTGCTACTAGTCCTTTGTAGTTTTTTGTATTATAACTTTTCTAATGTGTTACACTTTTTATAGAGAAAATTCTATTCATATCTAGGGTGTTTTCAAGCAGATAATCACTAAAAATCACTTAGTTTATCTTCTTATATCCCTTTTCGTATGGTTCAGCCTTGTCATGAACCTCTCTAAACTAATCCTTTATAACAATTGGAAGAGAAGAGGAGAGCAGAAACTGGAAGAAAAAAAAAAAGAAGAGTGAAATGAGAGTGGTACAGTATTTTTGCATCCACTCAAACTAGGTCCCCTGAATTAGTGCTCTGCAGAAATGAACAAGGAATCAACTTCTCTTGCATTTTCATCCTCAAAACAGTAATCCCTTGTTAGTCTTTATGTGAAATCTTAGAGAAAGCTCTGGAGTGGAAACATTTCTTTAGTTTAGTTGGGAAACCAATTACGTCACAGATATAACAACCAATTGGCTGATTAGATTTTTGTGCCCTAAGATTATTTGCATCTGTAGCAAGAAGCTTATGCTGAAGAAATGTGCATACACTGTTTCCCAGCTGGTTATCATAACACTCCTCTGAAAGCTAAGATTAAGAATATGTAGAATATTATGCCTATTGACATTATACAACCTTGGCCGCAATATCATACTCTAGGTTAACATAGGAATTACGTTTTTGTTCATTTCTGCAACTTATTGAGGGTCATGTGTTTTGGTGTTTCCACATAAGAAAATGAGGAAAATAATATCATTTTCTTTGACATGGAGTAACATTTTATGTTTTGACTCTATATTAGCATAAACATGAAAAAGGCAATTTTGCATTTCAATTTATTGCCATGGTAATAAGATAGGGTCTTTCTGTAACATATATAATGAAGTAAATTTGTAAAATGTTTTACTTGTGCAAACTGTTCAGCAATATAGATTTCTTTATGACTTTCAAGGATTTCATACTAGCTGCCTGGATTGGCCAAAAACATACATTTTATTGGTATATTCATTTACTTTCATCAAAAAGGGAAATGGCTACCTCGGTTGCTTTTCTTGGATTTGAAAATCTTCATTCATCCATTCACTTTGATAGATATTTATGGAGACTTATTATGATTCAGGCACTATTCTCAGGTCTGCTAATATTGATGAATGAACAGATAAGTCCTCTGCCCACCTGGAACTTACAACCTAGTGTGAAAGACAAAGGAACAGAGAAGCAAACAAACAAAAAACACAAATGAACAAATTAGTACAAAATGTAACTTAGATAATAATAAATGCTATGTCTATTTGATTTTAGCCAATGTATTACAGAAAAAAAAATCATCAAAAAAACCCCGCCATAGTGACCATGTATTTGATGAACATAACAAATACATT
Organism: Saimiri boliviensis; assembly: GCF_048565385.1. Classification (NCBI taxonomy): domain Eukaryota; kingdom Metazoa; phylum Chordata; class Mammalia; order Primates; family Cebidae; genus Saimiri; species Saimiri boliviensis. The sequence continues at coordinate 147,465,161 of NC_133452.1, forward strand.
CAAAATAAAAAAGTTTTGAAATATGCAAGATACTCTATGTACTTGGGCACTGAAAATATAGCAGGACAGATACCAATGGAGAAGCAATTATAATAGCAGGAATAATCATTTTCTTTATATCTATAGCATGACTTCTGAAACAAATTTCACCCCTTTCAAATTATTGAAGATAATCTGAAACTTACTCCCCAGAAACATACATGAGTATGACAGTCACCAAAAAAGACCATATGAGTCATTGTATCTCACGGTTAAATTGCTATATTGAGGAATGACCAGACTGCAGAAGTGAATTTAATTTAACTGGAGCCTTGCTGGCTCATTTGCCCAGGAACAGCCATGGTATGCAATGGCATGACGAGGGAATTAATAACTGATGGATGATCAAACCTGCTCGAAGTGGTGATAATCGTTTGCCACTTAAACCACCACATTTTGGCAAATAAAAAGGCTTCACTGGTGCCAAATCTGTAATTACTTTACTTAACGGTGATGACATGTGTGCCTGTTCTGTAAGGTCCCATATTGATGCTTCTGTTGTTGGCTAAAAACCACCCGGTACTTGAGATAATAACCTCATTTCTGCATCTGTCTCTCTGCAAGATGGATCTTTTAATTTCTTTTTCTTTTTTTTTGTTTTTTACACTTTTGTTTTGTGGTTGCTGTTCTTTGAAAGTTAAAAAAGACTGAATTTTGCTCTTTTTTGTGGGAAAGTGAGATAAGACAGGAGAGTTTTGTTTGAACAACTTCACAGTCTCTTAAACATAACTTTTAAAAATTGTTTATGCCTCCACATAATGATCTCAAGATAACGACCTTAAAGTGACAGTCTATTGTTACATGAATAGTAATATATGCATATCTATATTCATGTGATTGTTATAGTGATAGAAACTGGGGCCATATTTCCCTCAGTAACTTCATCACTTCCTGTGATGTATAATCTGCTGTTAGACACATATAGTGTATTTTTCATTTCAGAAACTGTACTTTTAATGTTTCATGTAAGGTTATAAAAAATCTTCTATCTACTTATGATTATCATGTTTTTCTGTAACTTTCTGAATCCATGATGCATATTTATAATTGCTATAATTGCTGTATTATTGTCCTTGTCTTCTTATTTCAGCATCTGTCATTTCTAGTTCTGTTTCTATTTATTAATCGTTCTCCTGTTTATGGAATTTCTGTGTTTTCAACTGTCAGTTATTATTTGATTGGATGCCAGATACTATGAATTTTGCATTAATTCTTGATCCTGTTTTTTCTTTATATATAGTGTTGAAGTTTTTTCTTGCATAAAGTTAAATTACTTGGAATATGTTGGATTTTCTAAGATTTTTCTAAGATTGTTAGTGTGCTCCCGTGTAGCTTTCAGTCTGGGCTTCATTTAGTTTTAATACCAGGGTAAAATTCTATGGAGAACACTACCTGATTTCCCTTATATTTAGTTTTCTCTTCATTCTGGGTGGTGGGAACACTAAATATTCCCAGTCCCTGTATGTGTTCCAGAAATTTTTCAGCCTACTAACTTCTGGTACTTCTTTCCTCATCTTTGATTAATCTCTTCTTATTTATGTTCTGTTCAGTATTCAGCAAAGGCTAGAGAAAATGTCATTGAGAGGAATCTTCAGAACCCTGTGTGTGGCATCTGACTCCAGTATTTTATCACATGAATTCTGGCCACTTTGGCTTCCCCAGATTTTCATCTCTTTCTCTTCAATTCAACAGTTATTAACCTGTGTTTCTCTTTTCCTCTTTGGATTGCAGTCTGTAATCTGTGCCAAGAAAGTACACAGGAAAGCACAGGTCTCACTTCTTCTTCTTCTTCTCCTTCTTCTCCTTCTTCTTCTCCTTCTTCTTCTCCTTCTTCTTCTCCTTCTTCTTCTTCTTCTTCTTCTTCTTCTTCTTCTTCTTCTTCTTCTTCTTCTTCTTCTTCTTCTTCTTCTTCTTCTTCTTCCTCTTCTTCTTCTTCTTCCTCCTCCTCCTCCTCCTCTTCTTCCTCTTCTTCTTCCTCTTCTGCTTCTTCTTTTTCTCAAGGATAACCATCCTGCATAATCTACTGCATAACATTTGAAAACTTTTTTAAATCTATGTATTTCCTGAGCTTGTATTTATTTAAGGCGAGAAGATAAAATTCATCCTGTTTCTTTATCATGGTAGAAAGTATAAATCTCAACAAACATTTTAACATTCTGCGTTCGAATGCTTCAATTCAGAGAAACTTTAAAGGAAATATAAAAGCTCATTACTATTTAAGGAACTTGGCGCTGACTTTTTATCAGTCACTCATCCTACTATATGTGCTATTGTATTGTTGGGATGTACTACTTAAACTGCTCTCAGGTTTGGTCTCCTCTAACATATACAAACAGAACCAGAAAAATAAGTTTCACATCTACCAACAGCTACAGGCAGCACAAAAGTGTAAAATGACAGTATTCATTTGGGAAATTCAGATAGACTTTAAGGAAAGGGTACTTTTGGAGATAGACCTAAGAGACAGAGGGATACTTTTTTTTTTTTGAGTCGGAGTCTTGCCCTGTCACCCAGGTGGGAGTGCAAGGGCGCCATCTCGGCTCACTGCAACCTCCACCTCCCGAGTTCGAACAATTCTCCTGCCTCAGCCTCCAAAGTAGCTGGGATTACAGGTGCCCGCCACCATGCTCAGCTAATTTTTTGTATTTTTAGTAGAAATGGGGTTTCACTGTGTTGGTAAGGCTGGTCTCAAACTCTTGACCTCGTGATCCACCTGCCTTAGCCTCTCAAAGTACTGGGATTACAGGTGTAAGCCATCGTGCCTGACCAGGATACATTTTTAATAAGGGACATAAATAATGAAGGAACATATTCAAAATTTCTGGATTGTAAGGCCAAATGAAAGTAAAAAGAAGACAATGGGAAAATAGAAAACAAATTTAGATTTTTGAAGAGTAGTCAAATTGAATCTATAAGAAAGCAGCAGCTATCTCTGTTCATTATTTCTAAAATTTCTCTTTAAAAATATGCAATTCAATATTACTTATGTAAACCAAATTGAATCATTTTCTAATGGTTTATGGATTAAAGTAAATCTTTTATTTCCGACTGAGTTTAATTTCCTTAATGGTAGAGTCTGAATTATGTCTGAAAAGTTTCCTTTTCATTACATATTGAATTTATCAGAGTAATATTCACAATTTCTTTGATCAATCCATTTTTAATAAATGCTCACTGAGAGATGGCTAAACTTAGCCCTACTTCATTTTATTATATTTAATTTTATTTTATTATTTGTTTCCAGATATCATTGGGTTAAAGCCTGGTTGAACTTTGAAGATGATATCTTGCCGAGAGTTTCAGAATTTACACTAGGGCAAATATAACACATCTGTGGTTTGCCCCACCTAAAATTGTGGGGCAGCTTTCTTTTGATTTTTTTTAAGGGTAATGTTAACATGCTCTCCATAACAGAGAGAGAATTCTGGTGAACTTTAATTACATCCCCAAACTCCTTTATAGTTCACTGTGAAATAAATAAAGGTAAAATACCCCAGATACAGCTGCTAGAACACGAGAAATATCTGAAAAGTTATTAAGGCATGTAAATGTCACTATGGTAAATTCTTTTAAGTTTTTCCCCAGTATCTTCTTTCTTCCTAATACACATTTCCTTAATCTCATTATCTCTAACTCATGGTCATAACATGCTCTAGTGGCAGCTTACATCACTGATGTAAATACGTGGATTCAGCATTTGAACTTTTTAGAGGATTCTTATAATTTGTTTGTGTATTTGTTAGCTTTATTTTGTTTGGTTTTATAGTCTCAAAAGTCATACATATGGGTGTTCTCTATAGTTAAATGTCTCTCTTTACATTGTTACGTGTAATTGCTTTAGGACGAAACTTAGAATTCAGGATGTGGATTGACATAGGTGTTCCCCATGCTGCAAAATTCAGTAGAGAACTGAGGTGAAGAATAATATTTCTGAACTATCCCTATAGACTTTTGGCAATAATTAATTTTATTTACAAAATAATAGTGTAATTGCTCTTCTTCTCTTGTCTGTGCCAAGTCATGTCACCTGTTTTTTACTTCCAGTTTTATGTATTTTTAAATGGATCATGAAAAACTCCCCACCCTCTTCTTCTTGGCAAAAAGCTCTGAGCTACTCAGAACAAAGGAGCAAAGTAACTACACCTGATGTTTTTATTGACATGCACACACATGCTAAGCCTTGACTTACAATATATTTTACTCATTTATGAAAAAGGTGAGTCACCTATGTCTGCATTTGCCACATGTAAGTTATTTATTTTCCTAGCCATGTTTTCCCACCTGAATTATTCTGTAATGGGAAAAAAAATGTTGTAAATGGCTTATCTAGAAGGCTTATCTCTTTAAAATTTATTCTTTTTCTTTGGTGCAGCACCTCCTGTTGCTTTGTTATTGTTTATGTTGCCTGGGCTTCCATCCGGGAGTGTAAGATAGACACTTCCATGAGAAAGGATGTAGCTAAGTCTTGGGTTTTATATTGCTGTACATCTCAGTATTAAGATCAGATGACCCTGTTGACACGGGCCACTTATAAGAAAGATAACATTTTATCATAGATTTGTAGATTCACAATAAAAGATAGCTTGCTAAAAGACTTGATATAGTAATTGCCTAATGTTAGACTGTTTAAGAGTATTGATAAAGTGCTTAACAAAATAACCCCAAAGAAGAAAGCTACCTTTGGTTGCTCTCTCTGTGGAAAATAGCTTTCTTTGATTGATAACTTTTGCTTTTGTTTTGGCTCTTCAGATTTCATCAAGAAATGATGGCTTCGAATGAAACTATGTAATGCAGTTTTGTTTAATTTTGATTTCCCTAGATTTTGTGGCAGTTTTGATAAGGTGACAGAGCTGGGTACAGTTTAAGGAAAGATTAATTTTGACTCAAAAACTCAACTCATGTAAATAAATCAATATCTACTATTGATAAATGCATTAATGAATACATACACAGATCAAAATAAATATAAAAATGTAATTACTACCAATTAGAGTTATATATATATATTTATTTATTTATTTATTCAAAATGTAGTATTTATGAGGCATTTTATAGAATCATAGGATAGAGAGTTAAACAAGAGACATTCCTGACCTTGTGATTGATGTTAATGTTCTAGTTAAGGAAGTAAACACTAAAACAGAAAACAAAAAAACAAAAAAAAAACCCTGTTATATACACACATACATACATGGAGACAGGTAGTGACCAGTGATAACAAGAAGTAAAGCAGGATACAGGGATGGAAGGTACAAGGGGAGGTAGGCAAGGCTGTTTCAGGAGGGTTGGAGGCAACCCTCGAAGGAGATAAAATTTCAATGTCAAGTCAATGAAGGGAATGAGAAAGACCTATTAACATATAGAAGAACACCCCTGCAGAGGTATCCCAGAGGTGCAATACCCTGGGAGAAGTATGTGCCAGAGATGGTTTGGGAAACACCAAGAAGGTCATTGAACTGTGGAACTGTGGTGAGAGAGGATGGAGGAGAGTAAACTAGGGCAGCTCAAGGAGGGCCAAGCAGTCCACAGACAGGGCTTTCAGACTCATCATCAGTGGAGAGTTGCGAGCAGGAGAGTGAGGGGACACATTTGTTTTAAAAGAATAACTAAGGTAACTGTAAATTAGAAAATAGACTTGTGCATGGGGCCAGTAATAGAAGCAGGAAGCCATAGGGGGAAGCTATTGCTCCTAGAGTTTAGACGTGGAAGACCCTGAAAACTTTCAACAGGATAGCCCCAGATGACTGGTAAAATACGCGATGCGTATTTTACCAAGACTCAGGATCTGAGATAATAACTCATAATAAAACACATTCATATTTCTGAAGAATGTATGACTATTCTTATTCAGTGGAATACATAAGGAGCATAAATGGTCTCATGTCAGTTTAGGTCAAGTTTTCCCATCAAATGAATAATGAGAGTATTTTGGATTACCAAAGGTTTTTGGACTTCAGAATTCCAGATGTCACTATGGACCAATGAAATAATGGTGACATCTTTTACAGAGAGTCCCTGTATATATTCCTCAGAAATTACTAGCACTATAAAAATACAAGGTAGCCTTCAGTGAGAAAAAAAATCTAAATATCTATTAAAAGTAAAATATGAATCAAAATGTAAAAAATAAAATAAATGAAAGTTGCATGTTTGATAACTAATCAACGAAGAATTTCAAACTGAAGTTAAAGCCACAGTCTCAGTAAATGTGGGAGAGATACTTTGCAGCATTAAAGGCCTTCTAGAAATTCTTTAAGTTGTACTTGATAAGTTCTTTTTCTTTTCTGTCACCCAGGCTGGAGTGCAGTGGCACAATCTCGGCTCACTGCAATCTTCACCTCCCAGGTTCAAGCAGTTCTCCTGCTCAGCCTCCCAAGCAACTGGGACTACAGGAGCCTACTACAAGCCCAGCTAATTTTTGTATTTTTAGTAGAGATGGGGTTTCACCATGTGGGCCAAACTGGTCTCAAACTCCTGACCTCAAGTGATCTACCTTCCTTGGCCTCCCAAAGTGCTGGGGTTACAGATGTGAGCTGCCACACCCAGCCTGGTAGGTTCTTATTTACATGTATAACAGGAGAGGGGATGATAAGAACTCAATTCTGAAAGTTGTGTCTGCATGGAATTTCTAGCAGGGAGATGGGTTTGCTAATCTCCAACCTTGCAACCCTCTTACTCCTCTACAACTTTATAGCAGTGGTTGTCTAAGAAGCTGCATAAACCCTTGGGGCTGAGAAGATGCAGCTCTGCCCCAGAGTAATAAAGACAGAGGCATTTGGATCATGGCTTCTGCCATCAGAAGCAAGAAAAAAGGAAAAGAGTAGCCTGTTTATATGTAAAAATAAACCTACATATCATTTAATCTGGTTATCAAAATTCAACTAAAGCAAATGAAAACAAACCAAAGCTCTGTTTGGAAAATATAAATATAGTTTTCATTTGCATTTTTAAACTGTCATTGGATCATGTCAGAATCCTGCAATCAGAAGCAGCTTGAAACTCTATTTTCACCTCCTCTGGGATTTCAATTCAGTTACTTGCCAGTTCAAAATCACAGAAGTCCTCTACATAATTAGTGCTCATTTTCAGTGTATTGTCTCAGTGTATATGTTATTTTACATGAGATTCATACTTTCTTGATGAGAATGCACTTATATAAGCATAATTGTGTAGTTTTTTAAAAAAATTGTTTCAGAAATCTACTCTTTCAAAGTAACTTCATAAGCATTCTCTTTTTGGCCCAGAACGAATCATGAATGAGTTAGTGAACTGTGTCTATGTATGTGTATGCGCGTTTAGTGCTGCTAATCTATTTCACAATTTTTTCGGACTTGCTACAATGTGGAACTTCTCCAAACATCATCTTTTTAAAAAATGCTGTTAATTACAAGAACTTTAATTAGGCCTCTGAAGCCTTTCAAGTTGGTTTCCCCATATATATACACACATATATATGCTATAGGTGTGGAAAATAATTTATAGATTCAGTGCTATTCCCATCAAGCTACCATTGACCTTCTTCACAGAACTGGGAAAAAAACACCTTAAACTTCATATGGAACCAGAAAAGAGCCTGCAGAGCCAAGACAATCCTAAGCAAAAAGAACAAAGCTGGAGGCATCAAAGCTGACTTCAAACTATCCTACAGGGCTACAGTAATCAAAACAGCATGATACTGGTACCAAAACAGAGATACAGACCAATGGAATGGAGCAGAGGCCTTGGAAGTAATGTCACACATCTACAGTCATCTGATCTTTGATAAACCTGACAAAAACAAGCAGTGGGGAAAGGATTCCCTGTTTAATAACTGGTGTTGGGAAAACTGGCTTGCCATGTGCAGAAAAGTGAAACTGGACCCCTTCCTTAAACCTTATACAAAAATTAACTCTAGATTGATTAAAGATTTAAACATAAGACATAACACTGTGAAAACCTTAGAGATAAACCCAGCAAAACCATTCAGGACATAGGCATGGGCAAGGACTTCATGTAAACACAAAAACATTGGCAACAAAAGCCAAAATAGACAAATGGAATCTAATCAAACTTAAGAACTTCTGCACAGGGCCGGGCACGGTGGCTCAAGCCTGTAATCCCAGCACTTTGGGAGGCCGAGGTGGGTGGATCACGAGGTCAAGAGATCGAGACCATCTGGGTCAACATGGTGAAACCCCGCCTCTACTAAAAATACAAGGAATTAGCTGGGCATGGTGGTGCGTGCCTGTAATTCCAGCTACTCAGGAGGTTGAGGCAGGAGAATTGCCTGAGCCCAGGAGGCGGAGGTTGCGGTGAGCCGAGATCGCGCCATTGCACTCCAGCCTGGGTAACAAGAGCGAAACTCTGTCTCAAAAAAAAAAAAAAAAAAAAAAAAAAAAAAGAACAGCTTCTGCACAGAAGTTTCTTCTGCACAGCAAAAGAAACAATCATTAGAGTGAACTGGCAACCAATAGAACGGGAAAAAATGATTGCAATCTACCCATCTGACAAAGGGCTAATATCCAGAATCTACAAAGAACTAAAGCAGATTTACAAGAAAAAAACAAACAACCCCATCAAAAAGTGGGCAAAGAATATGAACAGACACTTTTCAAAAGAAGACATTTATGCAGTCAACAAACATGAAAAAATGCTCATCATTACTGGTATTTAGAGAAATTCAAATCAAAACCACATTGAGATCCATCTCATGCCAGTTAGAATGGCGATCATTAGAAAATTTGGAGACAATGGATGCTGAAGAGGTTGTGGAGACATAGGAACACTTTTACACTGTTGGTGGGAGTGTAAATTAGTTCAACCATTGTGGAAGACAGTGTGGCGATTCCTTAAGGATCTAGAAATAGAAATACCACTTGACCCAGCAATCCCATTACTGGGTATATACCCAAAGAATTATAAATTGTCCTATTATAAAGACACATGCCCATGTATGTTCATTGTGGCACTGTTCACAATAGCAAAGACTTGGAACCAACCCAGATGTCCATTAGTGATAGACTAGATAAAGAAAATGTGGCACATATGTGCCATGGAATACTCTGCAGCCATAAAAATGATGAATTCATGTCCTTTGCAGGGACATGGATGAATCTGGAAACCATCATTCTCAGCAAACTGACACAAGGACAGAAAACCAAACACTGCATGTTCTCACTCATAAGTGGGTGTTGAACAATGAGAACACATGGACACAGGGAGGAGAACATCACACAATGGAGTCTGTTCAGGGTTAGCGGGGCTAGGGGAGGAATAGCAGGGAGTGGGGAGACTGGGGAGGGATAACATTAGGAGAAATACCTAATATAGGTAATGGAAGGATGAATGCAGTAAACCACCATGGCATGTATATACCTATGTAACAATCCTGCATAATCTGCACATGTACCCCAGAACTTAAAGTGTAATAAAAAAAAAACTTTAAAAAGCAAAAAAAGGACATTACAGCCTTTTGGCTCTTATGCCCTTGGTGATATTATTGGAGGAATCTGACAGAAACACATTTCTGTGTTGATAAGATTCAAAATGATTCAAATCTGGTATATTGACCCTGCCTTCTTCACACCCTACTCCAATCTAATTTCCAGAATTAACAAGCATTGAATGAATGGAATACAAGTTACTATTGGTTCCCATAGGTGTCAATAGATTCTTATTTCTGTGCTCATTTTCATGTTATTAATCAAGTAGGGGGAAAGACAAGGTGGTTACTAGATGTGCTGCACAAGATGGGGGATAAATTTCATGGCCGAGGTGTATTTTATGTAGTTGAAAGGCTCAAAAGCCAACTCATAGTCTAGAGAAAGACACTTGGCAGGATCCTGTGGCCAATATTTTCCATAGTGAGGAAATCTACCAATCAACAAGTTGTAACTTATCAAAGAGTATTTTCTTCCCTGGCTAGGAGAACTATAAGTACAAGGTTTCATTTACACTAAATGAGTTGGTTCTTGATAAATTTGTTTTAGTTATACATCTAAAATTCCTTATTTCAGCATTGATTATGTTGCTCACGGTGAGTCTGGTTCTGTTACCGTGGTTTCACTAGGATCTGCTTTCTCTAACTCCACTTTTGTGGAGTGTACTTAGAAACATCTTGGATCGCAGAGATCCTATCAGAAGTCTACAAAACAAACAATGTTGAATCCAAATCCAGATTTGCTTATCTTTAAAAAGGTCATTTTGTTTCAGTTATGGAAAATCCTATTTAGTATTGTTTTTAAAAATAGTCATATTTTTGATCATATGGGGTATGCTAGCAATGGTACTTAAAGCAGAAAACAAACCTGTGTCTGTGTGTACAGTCAGTCATGAGCCACATGATAATATTTTCGTCAGAACCACAAATACGAAGGTGGTTCCATAAGATTAAAGTTCTGTATTTTTACTGTACTGTTTCAATATTTAGATACGCAAATATTTACGATTGTGTTATGACTAACTGCATTATTCAGTACAGTAACATGCTGTGCAGGTTGGTAGCCTAGGAGCAATAGGCTATATCATATAGCTGAGATGTGTGGTAGGCTGTACCCTTTAGTTTTGTGTGAGTACACTATGATTTTCACACAATGACGAAACTGCCTAACAACACATTTCTCAGAACATATCCCTGTCATTAAGCTTCACTGTGTATGTGTGTATATACACTTCTTTAGAGAATGTAGATTATATGATTATTTCAGTTCTGAACACAACTGGTGTCTACATAGGTTAGACGCTTCCCAGGTAAAATTACCTCATATGAGGTGACAGAAGGTAACAGAGTTTGACATGCAAAAATGTCTATAGCTATCACCAGCATTCATAGAAGGTAAAAAAGGTTACTGAAATTTCTATCTTGTTATTTTTGAGCATTAAGAACAAAGTTTTTATTTTCTCCTTGACCGATATCCCATGTTTTATGGGAAGTTACTCAGAAAAAAAAAAAATCATTCAAGGTCAGATTTTTAAAAATTAAGAAAATAAAGTGCCCAGCATGTCAAAATGATATATTTATGACAAAGGAAGTGGTCTCCTCTCAAGCAGAAGACCATTGTTAAATAAATAGACTGTCTGGAATTGACAGATTGAGAATAGAAAGAAGTTACTTGACTTATTTCTTTAGGAGAGACAAGCAATATTCCTATACCACATGGCTTAAAATTTTACCTTTATAAAATCTGAAAAAAGATCAATTTTACTGTAAATAGGTTTCTACTTCACAAATTTTCTTAGTGGTTATTAAATAACTATAAGACTCTAGTTTTCCCATTTAAAAGATAAGCTGAAATTCAGCACATTTGCTTAATAAAAGATCATACAATCAACAAGATGATTTTTATTCCTTCACATTTCTCCCTGGGGAACACACTTACCCTCAGAACGATTTTGCCTGATGACAAGTAGCAATTGCACTTGCTTTCATAGTGTCCAATGCATTGCTTTCACTAATTTGAATCTCTCCACTAAATGGTTTAATTAATTTTGCATTGTGCTTACTGACTAGTTTTAATTAGCAGTTAAATCAGTTCAGTTAACGAAAAAATGTAGGTGTTTACATGAATGCAAATCACAGTGAGTTCTTGGGCTCTATTCAAAAACTTGTTCTGTGCCATTAATGTTTGATTTCTTCAGACTTGCTAAAATAAATAAATGTATTCTATAGGTATAGTTTTTCCTTCAGTATATTAGGAACATTTATGATGCTCCCACCAGATATGTCATGAGGAAGGTGGTGTGCCCAGACTAAAGGGAAAGACCTCCCAGGGCAGTGTCTTCTCTCCTTCATTGAAGGTACTGCAAATGCGAATTTCAGAAATGGCTCCTGCAGTTCTGGCTGAAGTTGGGTTTTCCTTAGTTACTTGTCTTTAGGCAACCACAATATAGAGGTGCAATGAATTTCTCCAGGGATGGTGGGGTGGCACAAAGCACAACCCTGATGTGGTTCCTTGGTGAGTTTAATGTTCAAGAAAAAACTAATAAGATGATTGCATTTTTAAATCCCTACTTCATTTCCAATAGTGTACATTTTTTATCTATGGATTTGGCTTCTATGTAAGAAAACATTCAACCATTGTAATCACTTGTGGTTGACTGTTTTCTTACATAGAAGCCAAATAGGTGGATGAAAAATCTACTGTATTAAAATAAATATTTTATAAAATACAGGATAAAAAATATCAACCTTTGACTTCTAATTTATAAAAATTAATTTTACAATTTCTGGACCATTTAATTCATTTTGAAGGTGATCTGCTTTAAAAAAGAGAAAGAACAATGTGTTTCTACAAGAAGAAAACTTCTAAAAAGAAAAATCTTTATTTGACTTAAAATTCAAGAAATCTTTATAATTTCAAGAAAACCAGGTCAGCAAGCTCCTCTAACTCTAAAATGTGGTCAGGAGAGATGGAAGGCAGATCCAGTGTATTGACAGCTGCACGACTGCATACTAAAAATTTGAATGCTAAAATCCTAAAATGTGTTTTTTCCTCAAAAGTAAATTTTAGAGCTTTCATTGTTTGGATGATAACTTTAGCTCTTCCAACCACTTTAGTGTGTTGAGAAATCACTCATTACACTGTTTGAGAGTTTAGCAGCAACACATTTCTCAGTAATCTCCAGCTACAATCTCTACCAGTCTTCTGTCAGAGTTACCACAGGATAGTTGGACTTTCTTGTCAAGCTTTACGATTTCCATGTAAGGAGAAAGCAGTGTCCAAGAGTCACTTATTTATTTGAATAAAAATTCTTTTTCTATCCTAAGCTGTTAAAATCTTTTACCATGTAATTTGAGAAATTTTGCATCATACAGTACAATTGGCTTATTAAAGATCATTAGCTTGTTAAAGAACAATTGTAGAACAATTATTAAGTCTTAGGAATGGTCAAGGTTGGGTTGAATAATGATGTGGAAAAAGATGAACCCAAAAACTAGGGCAGGAGCAAATTCCTCTAATGATCCTGGTGATGGTTGCATATGGATCTGGTTGCAAGCCCAGGAAACCTTGGAAACCAGTTTTGTGTACGTAGCAACCAAACAGAAAGTGCAATATTTTTACCAGGGAGAAAGGGATACATCAATACATGTTGCAGTGCATAGAAAATACCATTTGGCATTGGATTATCATGATATCCAAAACAAATACTGCAAATTTATGCCATAGGATTCTGTTCAGTCTTGCTCTGTTGTCTGTTACTATACTATTCTGTATCCTAGGATCTTCCAAGGGCTATTTTAATGTTGTTTATTATTATAATTATTAATTTTATTTTTCACAAAGTATCCAAATTTTCTGAAAAAAACTCTGAAAGGTTTAACTTTTATAAATAGCATGTTTGTGTCTTTATTATCACAGAGAAGTGTTGGTGTATTACACAAAACGGCTTTCAGTTTATGTAATTTAAAAGATAAGGGAAAAGTAAGACCATTAGTGATATGTCTTTAATGAAATATTTTGAATAATTTAAAAAGCAATAATAGTTATTTTAAAAATTATGAATAATGAAGTGTTTACAGTTTAATGTTGCCTTTACCAGGCAAAGCAAAAATGATACATACTTTTATGATTCAGTGAAAATATTTACTATTATACACATTTTACATATTTTAAAGGGCATTGTATTACAGAGTGCATTGATTTCTCCTTTGTTCCTATAGAATATATATATATAGAATATTTCTATATATATAGAATATATATAGAGAATATTTCTGTATATATATAGAATATATATAGAATATTTCTACATATATAGAATATATATATATATATATATATATATATATATATATATATTCTTTTTTCTTTTTTTTGAGACAGAGTCTCACTCTGTCACTCAGGCTAGAGTGCAATGGTACAATCTTGGCTCACTGCAACCTCTGCCTCCTGGGTTCAAGTAATTATTTGCCTCAGTCTCCAGAGTAGTTGGGATTACAGGTGCCCACCACCACTCCTGGCTAAGTTTTGTATTTTTACAAAAATTATTGTATTTTTTGTATTGTAGAGACAATATTTGTATTGTAGAGACAGGTTTCACCATGTTGGCCAGGCTGGTCTTAAAATCCTGACCTCATGATCCGCCCACCTCAGCCTCTCAAAGTGCTGGGATTACAGGCATGAGCCACTGGGCCAGACCATGAAGAATATTTTTAAGTGACACAGAACTTTGAGTTGACAATTCTTGTCTTTAAGCCCTTGAAAAATGTGTTCCATTTCCTTCTGACCTGTGTGGTATCTGATGAGATCTCCGCTGTCTTGCTGTCTTCCTTCTGACACTCCCTCCCTCCTTATCTCACCCCCTTCCTTCCTGGTTCCTCCCTTCCTTCTTTTCCCTCCTTCCTTTTTTCCTTTTTTCTTCCTTTGGCCGCCCTCAAGATTTTTTCCTTTTCTTTTCAAAAGTTTTACAGTGATGTATCTTGATCTGAATTTCTGTGGATTTATCCAATTTCAGAGATTTTCTCAGCTTCTTGAATCTTTAGCTTTACATACTTTTTTGGGACCAACTTTGGGAAAGTTTCGGGCATTGTTTATTTGAATACTTTGCAGCCCTACTGATTCTTCTCTTCTGGAAATCCGATGACAAGATTGTTAAATCTTTTGTTGTAGTTGCACAAGTTCCTGGGATTCTGTTCATTTTATTTTATTTCTTTATGTTTTTAGTCTAAATCTTTTTGTTGTCTAGATTGCGTAATTACTGTTTTAGCTTCAGAGTCTGTCATGCTTTCCTCTGTCCTCTCCCATTACTTTGTTCAGTCAATCTGTTAAGTGTTTTATTTCAGTTATTTTTTCTTTTTAGTTTTTAAGATTTCTATTTGGTTCTTCCTAGTATATGTTATTTCTTTTTTCAGACATTCTATTTCTTTGCTATTTCTACTTTTTATTTGTTCAAGCATGTTCATAATTGCTCATTAAAGAAATTTTATGATGCTGCTTTAAAATCCTTGCCAGATAATTCCAACATTTGTGTCATCTTGGTGTTGTCATCTGTTAATTATCTTTTCTCATCCAATTTCAGATTATCCTGCCTCTTGGCATGATGAATGATTTTCAATGGAAACCACCGTGTTATTCCTCAGATACTGCAGCCTCTGGCCTTTTTGCTGTCTTCTTTCCACCTTGCAGTCTTCTTACGTTTGGTGTATCTATAATTACCAGATATTTTGGTTGCACTTAGCAAGAGAAATATTGAAAAGTACATATATTCCATCTTTCCAGAAGTGGAAGTCCCTCTTAATGTATTTTGAAATGAATAGTCTGCACAGTTAGCATTGCTATTTCTTCTTGATTTTTTAATAATCTTATCATTTTGACATGTCTTCTTTTATCTATAATGTCAGTTTTAATTGATGCTAATACAGCCACCACAGTTTTTCAATTATTCCTCTCTATACAGCATATCTTTTTTTTTCTTTCAACAAATCTGTATTTTGAGATTTAATGCCATTGCCTAAAAACACATAGCCAGGATCATACCTTTTTCTTTAGTTCAGTATGTTTTACTTTTTAGTTGGAAAGGTGCTTTCATTTACGTTTGTAACTATAAATCTTTCTATTTGAGAATATTCTAATTGTACAATTTGTAAGTCTTCAGTAGAGCCTGAATTTCTTCTTCTCAAAGCTTTTCACATAGCTTTTACACATTTCTTGTGAAGTTTTCTTAGATAGTTTATATTTATCATTGCTTCTCTCTCTATATATATATACATGTGCATATTAATACATATTATTACTAAACATATTATATATAGTATATATATTATATACATGTATATATTATGTTATAGCATGTATGTATTATATACATGTATTATAGATAGTATGTATAAATAACATATACATGCCTAATAATAAATTAACATATTATTACTTTATTACTATATTATTATGTAATTACTATAAATATTACTGTATTATATTACTATAATTGTTACTATGTTAACTACAATTATTACTATATTAATATATTACTAGACACATATATTAACACATATATTAACATATACATGTATATATGTATATTAATATATGTGTCTATATAGTTATATATGGTTTTTAAGTATAACGTATTATACAAACAGTGTGCTGTAAATATATATGTACTATATACAGAGCAACCAAAGTAAATATTGATATCTTGAAAAACAATATATCAGTTAATGTGTTAGAAAATAAACAATAGGAACAGAAAGCAAAGCTCAGGAACTTTGGGCTACATTGCATGAAATTTCAAGTTTCCTGTTTTTTTCTCTCTATTTCATTATAGATTTGTGTGAGTGTTTTTGTTCTTGCTATTGTTCTGTCTTTTATTTGGTATGATTTCTAGACTATATTTTATGTTCTTTCTTTTATTCGATATGATTTCTAGAGCATATTATAAACTATAAGTTACATGTAGTTTACAATATATATTATATTATACAAACTGTGCATATATATATGTATATCTGTATACACACTACTTGTTTGTATAATAGAATGTTGTTGGCTCCTATATAGTATTATTATTTTTTTGAATTACAGTAATTCTCTTTCCTTTTATAGTAAGTTTTCTGTTCTGTTGAGTTTTCCAGATCAAAATGATCAATAAATCATAGCCATTGTAACTTCTTCTGTCCAATTTGTGCATTACTAATTGTGTACTTCTATAATGTTCATTAATACTGATATTAAATAATATTATAATGGATATTATAATTCCTATCTTTAGTAGAAATGGTTTTTCAATTTTCCATTATATATGAGTCTGGCTTTTGACTAAGATGATAAGATGGTATAATAATAAGAGACATTTTGTTGGATTTTATTGGCTGTTTTTATAATCAATCAAGTAATGTTGTAGGTATTTTTGGCATCTGCTTTAATCAGATTCCCTAGAAGCGAACTTTGAGACTAGTGAGTACAAATCAATTTATTGTACAAGCCATTTATTAAGGAAATATTTGCAGGGAAGACTGGGAAGAGAGTAGAGGAAGCAGGGCAGAGAAGGGAGAAGCAGTAAACTAGAATGTAATTGCAGGCAAAAGTCCTGCAGGGGTAGGCTTCAGCCATTTCCTGCAGGGTAACTCTAAGAAGTAAACTGTGCTTCCCAGTTGCCTTGATTCAATGCAAAAAACTGACTTTCATATTCCTAAATTCTATAATCACTCGTCAGTGGCCACAGTGGCCAAGTTTGAGGATGGGGAGCAGAAACTCACAGGGACTTTCAGCTCTCTGCACATCTGTGCAAAGTGACTCCAGTAGCCCAAAGACAGTCCTACAGCCCAATGAGGAACAACAGCATTTCCTGGCTGTTAAACGACTCCTTGGGGAAAGATGGGGTGCTCAGAAATGGTAAAAAAAAAAAAGGTCTGTCAGAAGAGATGAGCCAAGTGTCTGTGGGGTTGATGGTGCCCTATAGTGTCTATGGGGTTGATAGTGATTGCTGTTCTTCGACCTTCTGCTATGATATATTATAGTAATAAGTTTCCTAAAAATTGAACATCTTTTTACAACTAGAATAAACCCACTGCACCACCTTAAAAGCTGGTCCTAGTGATTCTTGGCGGGGACAGGAAGTAGATCTTACAAACTCTCCTTTTTCAGGAATATTGACCTACTTAAACTTTCTGTCTTCTGAAGTCAGTTTGGTAAATTGTATTTTTCTCAAAAAGTATCTATTTCATCCATGGCTTAAATCTGATTTGTATGAAGTTGTATAATATAAATTATCTTGAAACTAATTCTCAGTTTATTTACCCCTTGTTATTTCTTATTTTATAATATATGCTTTCTTCCTTTTATACTTGATTAATTTATCTGAAGATGTATTTATGTTATTTGTTTTTCTTCTGATACACAGGTTTTGATTAATTTGGTATATCCAACCTTTCTGAGTTTGCTGTTTGTTTTCTAAAACATAAATTTCTTTCTTTTTATCGTCAGTTGTGTTTTCTTTTACTTTTCTGTTCTTTCTCCTTCACAACCCAATTAAATCAATAGAAATATGCAAGTATTACTAGATCACTTGGTTTTTAACTTAGATCTGAAACGTTAAGTAACTTATAGGTTATTCGATTTTTTGTCTTCTCTCACCTTTCTTCTGCTATTTTTTTAGTTGTATTATTTCTACATTGTCATAGCATATAAAACTTATATTCCATTTGATCGTTCTTTTACTCTTTCTTGTTTTTGCCTCAGATGTGCTGTGAAATGTATTTGATGCTCATCTTCAATTCATTTGCTTAAAGTTACCCTTTAATGGCTTGATGGGTTGAGTTTTATTTCTAGTTGTTTTCTTGAGTAGCACTGAGGTTAAATATATTAACTTAGTTCTTGTGTTCAAAACCTTAGTCTATAGATTTTATATTGAAGCAGAGCTTAGTTGGATATACAATTCCTGGCTTACATTATGTTTAAAATATTCTATAGGTTTTTTTGTTGTTGTTTTTGAGATGAAGTCTTGCTCTGTTACCAAAGCTGGAGTGCAGTGGCACAATCTTGGCTCATGCAACCTCCACCTCCAGGGTTCAGCGATTCTCCTGCCTTGGCCTCCCTAGTAGCTGGGATTACAGGCATGTGCCACCACACTTGGCTAATTTTTGTATTTTTAGTAGAGACAGGGTTTCACCATGTTGGCCAGGCTGGTCTTGAACTCCTGACCTAGGGTGATCCACCCACCTCAGCCTCTCAAAGTGCTGGGGATTACAGCTGTGAGCCACTGTGCCCAGCCTTCCTATAGGTTTTTGTACCATCTCTTCTTTGGAGGAATATGATATAAAATTGCATACCTTTTCCTTACACAGTCGGCAGTCTTTTTGTTAGCCTGAAGTATTGCTTCTTAAAAAAGAATCTTTTTTTTCTAGGGCTCACTCATGTGACAAAGCATTGCTTCCCTATCCTGTAAAGATAATATGTTAATAAGGTGTTTGAGTTTTAGGGGACAATTTTTATTGGAATTTCAGATTCTCTTTTGCTAGGTGAATTCAAGCATTCTTTTATTTCAAAATAGTTTCCTTTTCACTGTAAAAATATTTTTCTACCCTATTTATGTTTTCTTAAGGAATTCCAGCATGCATATATTAGATCTCTTTCTGGTTTCTTTTATACCTATCATTTGCTCTCCAAATTTTTATAATTTATAATTTCACTTCCATTTTCTTCATTTTTTGGTGTTTATTCTCTACACTGCTTGGTGTATTTTCATTGGTATCTCTTTATCTGTAGGCACCTTGTAGGTCAATACTTTTCAAATAATTTTTACATGTTCCTATTTTTTTTTCTCAGTTTCTACATGTTTTCTATCGTGTCCTGTCATTGTTTGACCATCTCCTCATATTATCTGGCCGTCAACTTTCCTATATCTGGCCTTTCTGCTCTGTGTTTATAAGTTACCTCAGGATTTTTAAATTAAACTTTAAAAGTTCATGTTAGGTACTGAGTTATAATCTTTATATTGTTTGTGGCAACATTTTTTTATTAATAAAATTTTTACTTCCTTTGTGAAATTTTTTCTTCTTATAGTATCTTTGTTTGCTTTCTGAGCTGATTTACTGGTAGTTACTTATACTTGAAGAAATGGATTTTTCTGGACCAGCTACATAAGTTATAAAAATGTGATCCTATGTTAGGAGGATACATAAGTAAATGACCCATTCTATTTACTAATTAAATAGATAAACAACAAACCTGTCCCAACTTCTTCCTGCCCTTTTTCTCATTAAATCTCTTCTGAAAGCTTTCCCAAGCTTCCCAACCTTTTGGACATGCATTTCCCTCCCTGCCATTCTCTTATGGTAAACACATACTCATATTTCAATGTCTCTTCTGGGAAACTTTTGTTCTTCCCCCACCAAACCACACAATTAGCCATTCCTTTATCAGTCTTTCCTTTATCAGAAGGGATAGCCGTTCTTAACTTCACAGTGCTTAATTCATTTTAATGTACTCATTTTCTTTAATTTGTCCCTGGCATATTGTGTGCTCACAGATGAGACATCATGGGTCTTCAGTAGTACTTTGTTGAAGTACCATAAAATTAATTTGACTTAATTTATGCTAAGTGAAACTTTGTTTCCTTAGCTGGTTCTCTGTGCGGAATGTAGGCTCCATGAAAGCAGAGATTCAAATGCTTTTATTGTTAAGTCCCAAGCGACTTGCTTCTCTCTTGTAACACAGCAGGCCCTTCATGTTCGATTTCAACTGTTTCATGGAAAGATGGAGAAACAGTGTATAACTGAGAGTGAATAATATAAGCAATCAATCCATGTTATCCAGGGACAAATTTAGAATTCTAGCTCATATCTTTTGAATTCCGGAAAGCATACATACTTACTTCCTGCTTCTTTCTCTGTTTTTGCCAGCCAAGAGCAAGCTATGAATACATGCTGTGAAAATTTAAAGACAGAAGAGAAGAGAAAAGGCAAAGGAGGGCTTTTGGAATGGATCCTTCCCTCAGCAACCTCCTGGGTATCAAAGTAGGTGTCAGAGCTTCCATCTCATTCCATACGTCTCTCCCCCAGATTCTACCCCAGCAGATGTTTTCAGTACAAAGGTGTTTGTAGTTCTTGACATTTTGCAGACATGCCAAAGAGATTAATTATAATAATTGCTCCTGCAACTGAGATTATTTATATATAAAATGATTCTAGGTCATCACATGCATTCTAGCAAATGCCAATTGAACTAATATATGAAAAGCCAATTTATTAGGTGACCACTAATAATGAAGGACATATAGAAGAGTATAAATTTGCATTTACAACAGAGATGGGATGAAAATTCTATCTTTAGTAGCTAAGAAGATGAATGAATAAAAGTATGATAGATACAAATAGCAGGGTTCATTACACAATAAGAGGATATTATCAGACATATGATGAAGATAAATTCTTCTGCATGTCAGAGGCATCATGTTATTACCGCTAATCTATCATCTTGTTAATGTTATTTCTATGGAAACATTAAAAGAAATTAAACTACTAAAATCTGAAAACAGGCTTGACAGCTACATGTAACAAAAAAAAAATCAAGATTTTGCTGAAATATTTGCCACATTTTAGCAGGTATCATTGAATACTAGTAGCCAATGTTCAGATAATCAAGCCATGCAGAGGTATAAGCAAAACCACATATATAAAGATGTTTTCATTTTTATTGTTAGGCAGCAATAATTAATGTGTTTATATTGATATATTAATTCATGAAAAATTGTAATTTAGGATTCTCTTGTTCTAACAGGTGTAACTCAATTCAATATGAAAAGAATTTTCATGTTCTTACCAATATATGTAAGAATATTAGTATTAGTTGCTTATTAAAGCAGGCTTCAATACTCGGAACGGCTTCCACTTACTGATGTGGGTTAGTGGAGTATATTTTTGCACTTACCTTGGATGTGGAAAAGCTTTATCTGGATATATAAAGCCTGCTTTTCTCCTCATTTTCACTCCTCTCTCATACTGTCCAGTGAGGAGAGAAGCTCCCCAGACTTCCTTGTGTATGTTTTTGTGGGTGTCTGTGCATGCATGTGCCTGGGAGTGTGGGAGGGACCCTGAAGGTCCCCATATGCTTCCTATTTTAACCAACAAACACAATTTCTATCCAAGGACATAGTACAATTTTTGTTTGTTTATCCACTGTACATACCTAAGAGGGGAAAAAAACAATAGGAGTGATAAGTAGAGAGGTTCCTTTTTTCTTTTTCCTTTTTTTCTGAAATCGTGTATAAAATAAAGCTAATTATAATAAAACTGAAAGTCCTGAGAAAAAGGAAATGAGATTCAAAATTTAACTTTGAAAATTTTGTTGTGAGTTGGTCTTTGGCTGCTGAGGCACCACTGCGTTCTTTATCTTTATTTATTTATCATGAAATAAGGTGAAGTTCAAGTTCTCCTCAGCCAGGACTATAACATGTTTTATTCTTTTGGTATTTATAACAAACCTTGTGACACACAGATGAAAGATGCTGAGAACTGTACATGACAAGAGCTAATATTATTCCTTTTTCCCTGGAGGTGAAGCAGTTGAGTTTTCTAATATAAAGAAGAAATTATGACAAGAACTTCAATAAATGGCTAGATTTTTTTTTTTTTTTTGCATGAATTCAACTTGTAGCAACAGATCCAAGTCAATTAGTTTAATTATTTGGAGACTAGGCTGCTGTGGACAATCATTCAAGGGGTGATATTTTATGGAACTTTTAATATAAATGATACTATTCCCAGAGGGATTTAATTTTTGTAAACCAGTCATCAACTGTTTTGTATAGTTCTGTGGTATCAAACGTCCATGATGAAAACTCTTCTGAAGCTGGAGAAGTAAAATAATAATTGTTGTGTTACCATTATTCATAAAGACATATTCTGAACTCACTGAATATTAGAAGTTGTCATTGCGGGCTGTTCAGTAATAGTGCCTGGAAGTCTTAATGACTCATAGGGGTGAAGGCAAATTTTTTCCTCTGCGCTCTAAAGGTTTGCTATAAATGAACTACTAAAGGCAGATTCATAGGAGAAAAAAGCATGGAGAATATATTTAATGTGCATAAACATGGAAGCCATACAGGAAGTGTGAGATTTAAAGGAGACCAGATCTTTGAGGCTTAAATAGCCTCTTCATAGAGAAATGATGTATGAAAAAGAAAGAAAAAAGAAAAGAGAAAAGATGCATGGTCTCAGGAGGCAGGCATTACAAGTTGACTATCTCTTATCTGAAATACTTGGGACCAAAAGTGTTTCAGTTTTCAGATATTTGTAGATTTTGTAATATTTTTACGTACATAATGAGATATCTTCATGATGAGACCCAAGTGTAAGCATAAAATTTATTTACATTTCACATATCCCTTATATACATAGAAATTACCTGAAGAACAATCTCTAATGAGATGTCTTGGTGATAAGACCCAAGTCTAGGCATGAAATTTATTTATATTTCACATATCCCTTATATAGAGAGAGACTACCTTCAGGCAATTTTAGACATGTTTTCAAAACTTTGTGCATGACACAATGTTTGTACGCATTGAACTATTAGAAAACAAAGGTTAACAAACAGGGGTGTTTGGTCTCTACCTACAATGCTGTGCTTTAATTGAAAGGTGAGCGTACACTATATATGTGTGTGTGTGTGTATATATATATATATATATATATAGAGAGAGAGAGAGAGAGAGAGAGAGAGAGACAGAGAGAGAGAGAGAGAGAGAAAGAGAGAGAGTCTTACACTGTCACCCAGGCTGAGTGCAGCAGTGGTGTGATCATGGCTCACTACAGCCTCAACCTCTCAGGCTAAAGTGATCTTCCTATCTCAGCCTCAGAGTAGCTGGGACTATAAGAATGTGTCACTAGGTCAGGCTATGTTTTTAAAAATTTTTTTTATAGAGACTGGGTCTTGCTTTGAATTCCTGAGCTCATGTAATGCTCTTGCATCAGACTCGCAAAGTGTTGAGATTACAGGCATGAGCCACCGTGCCCAGCGTTGTTTTTTTTTTTTTTTTAATGGGAAGAAACATCAGAATTTTTAAATTTGGTATGTTATGCTGGTGCTCAAGAAGTTTTAGATTTCAGAGCATTTCTGATTTTTGGATTAGAAGTGTTCAAGCTGTATTTTGTAAAGGATTCTCTTTGGAAGCAGAATGGGACAAGTTATATGAGAGAGAGGGTTGAAACTGCATTAGAACAAAATTTGTCTTATTATGCACATAAAGTCCCCTAGGCAATCTCTCAGAGCTGCCCTCAGAAGAATGGATGAAAAATCTGTCTGGGAGTGGTGAGAACTCCAATTTCTTCTCTTCTTTGGTGGTAGATCTTTCCTGGCTATTTGGAGGGATTCCTAAAAGAGGGCCTTGAGACTTATCACATTTCTATTGGAAAGAAGCTCTTGTCATCAGATTAGAAAATTCCAATGAGTGTGCCTCCCAGTGCTTAAAAAAAAAAAAAGAATTAGAGAGACAGGGAGAGGGAAAAGATCGGAGAGAGACCTTGGTTCTGATGCCTATTATTTTATTTATTTA